>NC_046661.1:74995020-75014139 GCF_010883055.1 Belonocnema kinseyi | reverse complement strand
CTAACCTAATGTGACTGTCAAACAAAAGGCAACAAGGAACAAAAATTCAATGGCGTCGATGCATGCAAAACCTCTCTTTCAGTCAAGAAAAATACAAACAAGTTTTTCTACCTTGTGTATTTCATTATCGTTTTGATATTTTTACACAAATTCGTTTATTTAAAACATTCTCCAACCATAGAGTGAAAAACAGTGAATTCATTCGATTCAAGTTGAGCATTAAAGAAAAGCAGTAAGTACAACATAACCTCAAAATCAAATGGAAGTCACAAATGTTTATTCTCTACCGTGTTTTATAATTTTACTTACAGTGAATTGACCTTTAAAGTGTTGCGTAGTGTGATCTTTTTATTTACTTTTTGTTTAGATTTAATTTTTTTAATGAAAAAGTGACAAAAACGTGTTTTTATTTTAGAGAGAATAGTCTTTCTCTTTCTGAACAAATAGAATATATTAAGAATCTGAAATCAATACTAAGGCATTTATAGAATATAAATAATTTAAATATGGAAATCAGTTTTTATAAAAAAATTGGGTGATTAAAAAGAAAAGAGTGTATTGAAATTTGTGGTGAGAGCATAATTTCTTTCGATTAAAACTGCAATAAATAGCGGTAAATCTACGAGGTACCGAAATTTACAAACACACATGTTTCGCTCTCACTTCAGAGATCACAAACAGTGTAAATAGTGTCGAAAATTTGAAAAATAGAGCCAAAAATTTGAAAAAGGTGTCAAAATAGTGTCGTACAATTTTTCAAGCATTAAACTTATGTGTAGTTCTAATTTAAAAGTGTATTAAACGTATTTACGTATTAAAAATGAACGTTAATGTTTCTTTGAAATGTTATTTTTTAATCTATTAATGATTAGAATTCGTATTTATTTATCGTAGGCTGCGCAGATCATTCTTTTCCGTTAAAAATGTACTATTACATTTTTGGGTAAACATTTTATTATTCGCTTCAAAATTGAATTATTTCGTGGAAAATTCACCAGAAAGATGAATTTTCAATACAAGGAGACGAATTTTCTATTCAAAATTACGAATGTTAAAAAACAAACAATTGCATGTTTTACCAAAAAATATGACTTTTATACCAACTAATTCAATTTTTAACCAAATGATTGAATTTACTACAAAAAATATTATTTTGAACAAAACAGGTGCATTTACAACCGAATAGTTTAACTTTCAATTAAAAGAGAGAAATTTTCAACAAAATAGATGAATTTTCAACCAAATAGCTGAATTTACAAGCGAAAAATACGAATTCGCTTGATACAGTTAAATTTTCAATTTTCTAACATAAAAGAACAATTTTCAACTCAAAAGGATGAATTTCTATCCAAAAATGCGAACGTTCAACAAAACAGTTACAATTTCGACAAAAAAATAAGCCTTTTTAACAAAGTTAATTTGTTTTGTTGACAATTCGTCTATTTGGCTTTGAAAAGTCAAACATTTTATTTATTTAATGTTAAAAATAATGTTCATGTTAAAAATTGAACTGTTTTGTAGAAAATTAGTATTTTTTGCTTGAAAATTTAGCAATTATATTGACATTTTTGGTTTTTCTTGAAAAACAAATTTTTTTGGGTGGAAAATTTATGTATTTTATTGCAAATTTAACTGTTTTGTTAAAAATTAATCTTTTAGGTTTGAAAATTAACCAGAAAGATGAATTGAAAAAACACAGTGAAATTTTTTACCAAAAAAATTACTTTGTAAAAAATAATTGAATTCACATGCAAATAGTTGAATTCATATAAAAAATGTTAACCAAATAGTTGGACTTTCAATTAAAGCATATAAATTTTTAACAAAATTTACTATAAATCTTAATATTTATTATTATTGATATTATTATAATTATTTATTTTAATTTATTATAGTAATACAAATTAAGATTTATTATAAATTTAACAGAATTTTCAATAAAATAATTAAATTTTCAAACAAATTTCTAATTTAAAAAAAAAATTAATTTTGAATAAAAACTAGTTGGAATTTATTTATAGATTCTATTAATTCAGTTACAATTGAAGCAACAAAATTAAAAGAAAAACTGAAAACGGGAAATTTCTTGAAGACATATTTTTTGTTAGAAATTTTATTATTCTGTTAAAAATTGAATTATTTTGTTGAAAGTTAATTTGTTTTGTTGAAAATTCGTCTTTTTGGTTTTGAAAAGTCAACAATTTTATTTCTTTATTTTCTAGACAATTTAGACTAACAAGTTCTTTTAATTTAACTATTTTGTTGAAATTCCATATTTATTGTGGTTTGAAATTTCATCTCTTCTTGTAGAAATTTGACCTTTTTTCGTTAAAAATGCAATTATATGGTTGAACATTAAGCTGTTTCTATTGAAAACGAACTTTCATGTTAAAAGTTCAACTGTTTGGTAGAAAATTCGTATTTTTTGCTTGAAAAATTAGCAATTATATTGACATTTTTTGTCTTTCTTGAAAAAACAAACTTTTTTGGGTGGAAAATTGAAAATTTTATTATTTGATTTAAGATTGAATTACTTTATTGAAAAGTCATCAAATTAGATTAAAATTTTTATTTTCTAGGCCATCTGAGCTAATTTATTATTTTTTTTTTTAATGCAACTATTTTTTGGTGAAATGTATCTTTCTGGTTTGGAAATTCATATGTTTCTGTAGAAATTTCGCTTTTTTGGTTAAAAATGCAAACTATCTGGTTGACAATTAATTTATTTCTGTTGAAAAGGAACTTTCTCGTTAAAAATGCAACCGTTTTGTCGAAAATTCAGTTTGAAAATTCAGAAATTTGATTAAAATTTTTTTTTTGCAAATTGTGCTGGCTTGTTCAAAATTCATCCTTTTGGTCTGAAAATTCCTCAGAAGATAAAGTTTCAAACAAAAAATATAGCTGCCAACATAAAAGAGAAATTCTCATTCCAAAAAGACAAATTATCTATCCAAAAAAGACCAATATTCAACAAAACGGTTGAATTTACAAAAAAAAAATATATTTTCGAAACAAACATTTAAAACAAAATAGTTGGACTTTCAATTAAAAAATACTAATTTTTAATACAATAGATAGTTTTTCAACCAAATATTTTATTTTTTAAGGAAAAAGACGATTTCTTTAGAAGACAGTTAAATTTTCAACAAAAAAGTCAATTGAACAAGAAAAAGTGGCGCTTCTTGAAGATATCTTTGTTTGTCAAGAATTAAAATGAAATTTTTTGTTGAAAATTCAACAATTTAATAGAAAATGTAACTTTTGGGTAAAAACTTATATATTTTGTTTCTTATTTTATATTTCTTATTTTATTTATTTTGTTTCACTTATACATTTCAAAAATTCCTATTTATTTATAGCAGTATTCACATATCACTTTTTTTGTCGTTGAAAAGACTACTATTAAATTTTTGGTTTAAGAATTCCTCTTTATTTCGAGAAAAACTTTAATTTTCGGTTCAAAATTGAATTATTTGGTTGAAAATTGATCTGTTTAATCTTCATTTATCGATTTTCTTGGAAAACAAATTTTTCTAGTTAAAAACTGATGTAATTTTATGAAAATTTAACTTTTTGTTGAAAATTCGTCTTTTTGGGTTGAAAAGTTAAAATTTGAGTGAAAAAAATATCCTCTCTTGACTTACAAAAGTTCTACCCAATCTAGTTTAATTTTTTAAAATGAAAATTCAACTATTTTGCTGAAAATGGATCTTTTTTGGTTTGAAAATTCATCTTTTATTGTAGAAATTTCACCTTTTTTGGTTAAAAATGTAACTGCCTCGTGAAAATTATTCTGTTTTGGTTGAAAATGAAATTTTTTGTTGGAAATTCAACTGTTTTGTACAAAAAATGTATATTTTCTACTCGGAAATTCAACAGATTGATAGGAAATGTAACTATTTAATTGAAAATTTATGAATTTTATTTGGAAACTCGTCTTTTTTGGTAAAATGCGAGGGTTTAATTACTTCTACAATCTGTTGCACTCTCTCTGAAATCTCATGCAATCCTTTGCAATCCTTTTATTCACCTTTACGAAAAAATATGATACGAAATTCAGTATAGAACTATGATTTTCCTATAATGAATTTCTTATCATTTTTTTTCGCATTTCCTGAAAAATTTGTTATAAAATTATTATAAAAAAATCAGTATAGAAATTATGAATGTTAAAACATTGAATCAATTGATGCAAACATTTTGAAGATTTATGAACATATTAGGAGGTTTTGAGGGATTCCAAAATGATTCCGACAAAGTTCGAGGGACTTCCAATAATTTAAATGGCTTTTAAAATGATTGTTAGGGTTTTCCAAATATTTCAATTTAAAGATTAGATTTTTTTTTAAATTTCAAATAAATTTATAGAATTTTCAAAGATTTCAAGATATTTCTATTAAACTGGAAAATATTGTCAGAGCTGAAACTTGAACTATTTTTAATTTAAGTTTGAGTCTATTGAAAAGTGTTGTTTCCAATTTACATTCAAAATATGAGTTACAGTAAGAAAGGAATATCAAGTCTTAAACAAGAATATTTAATTATACTTATTAGTATTATGATTTAATTGTTAATAAAGAAATTTTTAGAAGAGGAAATATGCTTGATTATGAGAAAGATTTAAAACATATAAAAATGGTTTATTTTCCAAAATTGTTTATATCATCTCGAATTTTTCTTAATTTAAAAATAAATGTTTAATCTTTCCCCTATTTCTCTCCCTTTTCATGAAAAAATGACCCTGTTTTGCCGTTTTTTTGTTCCTTTTACGCTGTGCTCCCTGAAAATGTCGAATTGAAGTTTTTAAACATTTATCAACAGAAGTATACTTCTTTACCCTGTTTTTAATTCGATTTCGTTTAATTATTTTATTATAAATGACAGCAATGAACATGGGGGATCCGCATGCGAAATATTATAAAATGTGTCTGCAACCGGAATTTGATGAGCACATGGCAGCACAACAAACAAATAGATGGAAACGGAAAATGGAGAAGGGCATGATGGGACTATCATCAGGTCACGAGCAAACAGGTAAAACATAAAATCTCACAGTTTAGGCCCCTCGCCAGGGCGAAAGAATGGTCGGAAAGTAGAAAAATTCTAACTAATGAAAAAAAAAGGCATATCCTTTCCAGAAAGCAGTGGACATGAGGAGCCTCCCCAAAATTTTACGAGATTAACTCCCAAACAGGTTAGTGCAATGCCTTAAACAAGTTTGAATTTATCCAGGGTGGCCGTATTTCAGAAAAAAAATCTGGAAATTAGAGAAAAGTTTAAGGAATTTTTCGGTCAGAGAAAATCATGGCTTGTGAGAACAAAATTGGCAAAGGTCTGGGAATTGCGGTGAAAAGTACTTTAAGTTACTGTTGAAAATAATTAGTAACTAAAAATTTATAAATTTAAATAAAAAACTGTGGTTTTTGTCGTATTCTCCTTTTTTCTTCTTAAACAAAAAAAAATCCTCTTTTTCTCACTATTTAAAAGAAACTTCCCATTTTTTCGTTTAAATCAGAACTCAATTAAGAGAACCCAATTAGAAAAACCATCTGTTTTTGTTTAAAAGTTGCATCTTTTTGGTTGAAAAGTCTACTATTCTGATTTTACTATACTGATGTTTTTATTTAATTTATAATCTTTAATAGTTAAAATATTTATTACATTTTTCGTTAAAAATTAATTTTTTTTTAATTCAACTACTTTGGTTGGAAATTTAATTATTTTGTTGAAAAATCCTTCTTTTTTTTTGTTCAAAATTAATTTTTGTATGTTAAGATTTTTCTATTCCATTTTTGGTTGAAAATGCGTGTAATTGGTTGAAAATTGGTATTTTTTGGTAAAAAATTAAGCTTCTTTTTTAAAAAATCGCCTTTTTGTGTCAGAATAAAATCTTAAAATTAATCTTCCTAGGTTTAAAATACAGGTATTTGATTAAAAGATGAACTTTTTTGTTGAAAATGCAATTATTTCGTTAAAAAATAATGTTTGTCCAAAATTCAACTGTTTCGTTTAATATTTTTCTTTTTGGATAGAAAGTTCATCTTTTTTTAATAGGGAAGTCATTTTTCTTGGTTGAAATAAAACTTTTTTGTTAAACATTCGACTTTCTGTGTTGAAAATTGAACTATTTGGTTGAAATTGCAACAGTTTTTGGTTCAACTATTTTGTTAAAAAGTCATATTTTTAGGTCGAAAATTCAACTGTTTTATTTTAAATTCATATTATTTTCTAGAAAGTTTTTTCCTGATTTAAAATTCATTTTTGTACAGAAAAGCTCTTAGTTGAAAATTCATCTTTGTAGGTTGAAAATTTCTCTTTTTGGGTTAAAATAGTTAGGCTTCTTTAATACAAAATTATCCTTTTGTTTGAAAACTTGTCTTTTTTGGTAGAAAATTAATTCTTCTTGGTTGAAAGTTCAGATATTTAGTTAAAGGTTCAATTATATTTCTGAACATTTAATTATTTTGTGAAAAATTCATTTATTTTGTTAAGAATTAATCTTTTTTGGTTGAAAATTCAACTATTTGGTTGAGAAAGCAACTATTTTTGGTTAAAGATTTTTTTAATTCGACTATTTGCTTAAAAATTCAACTTTGTTGTTGAAAATTTGTTGTGTTGAAAGTTCGGCTTTTTCAATTGAAAATTCGTTTTTTTTTATATAGAAAATTTCTTCTTTGAAAATTCATCTTTTCGCGTTAAAAATTAACCTACCTTATAAAAAATTCAACCCTTTTGTTAAAAAGACATATTTTTTTGTCGAAAATTTAACTGTCTTTTTGAAAACTCGTCTTACTGTATTGTTTGTCATTTTTTATTGGAAATTCATCATTTTTTAGAGAAATTTTTTTTAGGTTGAAATTTAATATTTCCGGATTAAAAAATCAACTATCTTATCAAAAATTCGTCTTTTTGACTTACAGATTTAAGTATTTGGTTAAAAATGCAACTATTTTTTGTTGAAGTTCAATTTTGTTTAATTAGACCATTTAGTTGTAAATTCATCTTTATAGATTGAAAATTCAACTACTTGGTTAAGGATTGGATAACATTGTTAAACAAATTTGTTTAAAGATTCATCATTCTAGTTAAAAATTCATATTTCCTCCTTTATTTAAAATGTTATGATTTTGTTGAAAATTTCTCTTTTTTGGTGAAAAATTAATCTTGTTGGTTGAAAATTCAACTTTGTTGTTGAAAATTTCTTGTATTGAAATATCGTCTTTTTGGATTGAAAATTCATTTTGTTTTACACAGAAAAGTTCTTGTTTAAAAATTCAACTTTCCGCGTTAAAAATTCAACTGCCTTATAAAAAATATTTTTTTGATTTTAAAATGCAAGAATTTGTTTAAAAATTTAACTGTTTTTTGGATAAGGTTTTTTTCGAAGATTCGACCGTTTCGTTAAAAAAGCAACAGTTCTTGGTTGAAAATTCAACTAATTTGTTAAAAAAACACTTTTTTGGTCGAAATTTAAACTATATTATTGAAAACTCGTCTTACTCTATTATTCGTCATTTTTTTTATCGAAAATTCATCTTTTTGTAGAAAAAAGTTCTAGGCTGAAAATCCATATTGCCGGGTTAAAACCAAGATCAACTGTCTTATAAAAATTCTTTTTGGCTTACAGATTCAAGTATTTTGTTAAAAATGCAATTGTTTTTTCTTATTTTTTATTTAGATTCAAATATTTAGTTAAAAATGCAACTGCTTTTGGTTGAAGATTCCTTGTTTTGTTTGGGAATTCGACTATTTGGTGGTTGTAAATACATCTTTGTGTGTTGAAAATTCAGCTATCTGGTTAATAACATAAAAAGTTTGTACTTTTTAATGGAAACTTTATTTTTTTCTTTTAGCTCCTTTTGGGCAGAAAATTTATCTTTGATGGTAGAAAATTTATATTCTTTGGTTGAAAATTTATTTCTTCCTTGAAAATGATATTTTTTGTTATAAATTCAACTGTCTAAAAAATGTGTCTCTTTAGCTTGAAAATTGAGCTATTTGGTTGAAAATTTATCTTTTTTGTTAGGAAATCTTGGTTGAAAATTCAACTATTTTGTTGAAAATGGAATGTATATTTCGGTTTGAAACCTTAGGAGTTAAAATTTTTCTTTTGATATGTACCAGATCTACATTACTTTTATTGAAAAGAATTTATTCCTCTATTTTCATTTTAAAAATTCATCATATTTCCGCTGTTTTGAAATATCAATGGTCAGGGAAAATAAAAAAAATTGTCAGAGAAAAGTCAGGCAATTTTGAAAATTATGTTTTTTGGCCACCTTGTTATTGTTTCCCATAGAAAATTCACTTAAACGAGAAATTAGACAATAATAATTATATTTCATTAAAGGCGACTGACCACACGGCATGTAAGGTACAAATTAATAATTTGACGCGAACAGTACACCAGTATGAAACTGCACTCGGCGAATTGCAAGGAAAAGTCGACAGTCTCGAGAATGTAAAAGAAGAACTCGAATCATTGAAACGTGAAGCGGCAGAATTGCGTGTTCTAAATCGACGCTTGCAGGAAAGAATCCTGGAGGGTTTTGATGGTACATGAAAATAGGATTCTTATTTTTATATAAATAAATCATTTAAAATCAAATTGATTTAAAAAATTGCATTTTAAATTTCAGGCCAACCTGGAAACAGACAGGAGATCGAAAGAGAGCCAACACCAGGTTTTATTTGCAAAGTCACAAACAGGGTTTGTTAAATTATTTTTTTTTATTATAAAGTCTACTATTACATTTTTAGTTCAAAATTTATTCATCTCTTTTTGTTAAAAATTATTTTTTTTTTGTTCCAAAAATGAAATTGTTTAGTTGAACATCCATCTATTTTGGTAAAATTGATAAAAATTCAATTTATAGGTTAAAAATTAAACTGTTTTGTCGAAAAAAAATTTATATTTTTGCTTAGTTGAAATTTTAACTATTCCATTTTTGACAGAAAATTCTATTATTTTTAGTAAAACATTCAGCTATTACATTTAACGTTGAGAATTAATCTTTCTGTTGAAGATTAAACTATTTTTTTTTACAGTAGTGATTTATTTTTTGGATAAAAATTAATTTTTCCAACTCAAAATTGACATATTCCATTTTTTCTTGAAAAATTATAGTTTTTAGTTGAAAATTCAAGTAATAAAATTTTCATTAAGAACTCATTTTTTTCAATGAAAACGTAACTACTTTATTGAAAATTCGTTTTCTTTTTGGTTGAAAATAATTGTTTTTTACTAAATATTTAAAAATTCCATTTTTGGTTTATTTATTTAGTTGAAAATTCGTCTTTTTTATTAGAAAAATTAATCTTCTTAATTAAAAACGTAACTGTTTATCTAAAAGTTAAACTAGTTTGTTTAAAAATTAATTTTATTACATTTTTTTTAAAACTCATATTTTTGTGTTGAAAATTCAACTGCGTATTGTAGATAATTTCAAACTTTCATAGAAACTTAATCTTTTTGAGTGAAAATATGATCTTTTTTTTGTGAAAAATGCAACTTTTTCGTTGAAAATTAATATGTTACGTTAGAGTAATCAACTGTTTTTTATTTAAAATACATTTTTTTTCGTTAAATTAACAAATATTACTTTTTTCGTTGAGAAGTAATCTTTTTGGATTGAAAGTCCATCGAATTTGTTAAAAATCCATTTTTTTTCTTGGTTGAAGATTGATAATTTTAGTGGAAAAGTTATCTTTTATTTGAAAATTTGACCAATTTAGTTTAAAATGTATCTTTTGGTTAAAAATGTATTTATTTTGTAGAAAATTCAACAGTTTTGTCAACAAGTCAAACCTTTTGGTTGAAAATGGAACTGGTTTATTGAAAATTGGTCTTTTTGTGTTAAAAATTCTATTATTTTGGTAGAAAACTCAACTATTTCGTAAAAATGAACTTTTTGTTTCAAAATTCGACTGTTTTTTTTTTTTAATTTTTTTTAAAATGAAAATTAATATTTTTGTATTGAAATGTCCATTTTTTGTGGAAAATTCGTCTTTTTGGCTTAAGAATGCAACTGTTTTTTTGTGTAGAAAATTTCTCTTTGGGTTGAAGATTCTATTATTATTATTGCAACAATCAAAGTAGTTGATATTTTTTCAACTATTTTATTGAAAAATTTTCTTGTTTTTCTATTGGACTATTTTTTACATAAAATAAAAATATTTTTGTTCTTGAAATATCAACTTTTACTTTTTTTGTGGAAAATTCATCTTTTATGTTTTAATTCAACTGTTTTTAATTTTAAATTAAACTTTTATGAACATTTAACTATTTTGTTAAAAATTCATTTATTTTATTAAGAGTTAATTTTTTTTCGTTGAAAACGCAACTATTTTTGGTTAAAGTTTTTTTTTATTCTACTATTTGGTTGAAAATTCAACTATTTGCTTAAAAATTCAACTTTGTTGTTGAAAATTCTTTGTATTGAAAGTTCGTCTTTTTGGATTGAAAATTCGTTTATATATATATATACACAAAAGTTCTTATTTCAAAATTAATCTTTCCGCGTGGAAAATTCAACTGCCTTATTAAAAATCTTTTTTTTGGGGGGTTTAAAATGCAAGTATTTGGTTAAAAATGCAACTGTTTTTTCTCTCTTGACTAAAAAATCATTTTTCGTTAAAAATTCAACTATTTTATTAGAAAATTGTCTTATTTTTCTTGAATCGGACTATTTTCTACTTAAAATAAATATATTTTTGTTCTTAAAGTATCAACTATTACATTTTTTTTAATTCATGTTTTTTGTTTTAATTCCACTGTTTTTTATTTTAAATTAAACTTCTTTTGTGGTTGAAATATCAATTATTACTTTTTTCGTTGATAATTTATCTTGTTTTTAATTGAAAATTTAACTAGTTTATTGAACTCCATTGTTAAAATTCATTTTTGTTATTTAAGATTCATCATTTTAGTTGATAATTTACCTCTATGGTTAAAAATTTAACTTATTTGTTGAAAATTAATTTTTTTCTTTGGTTGAATATTAATTTCTTTAACTGAAAGTTTAACTAATTTATTTTTAGTGAATAATTTATCTTTTTGATTTAGAATTCAACTATTTATGTAAAAGTTGAGCTTTTACTATTAGGCTGAAAATACATCTTCGTACGTTAAAAATTGAACTATTTTGTAAAAAATTTAATTATTTTGTTGAAATATTTGTATCTGAATATTATTTTAATTGCAGATTTATCTTGGCATGAATCAATGGTTGCCAATGCAAAGTTGGAATTTAATAACGAGCGATTGCAAGTCGCCAGCTCAATTTATCCGACAAATGATGGTCGCAATGTTTCCTTATCAGACTCTACTTCAGCAAACAGTTACAGGAAAAGGATCAAATCGGAATAGAAGTGGTCCTCCATCCGAAGGAAGATTAGATCCAGAAAAAGTCCTTGCTATCAAATGTAAGTCCAGTTTATAAACAATTATTTATCAGTTAAAGTTACTCAAAAAAAATAACTACTTAGAATTTTTAAATCCTTTTAATTATTTAACAAACTTTAACATTTTTCAGCTATATTTCAATGGTATTTGATCAACGTGAAAAAGATGAGTCTCGCACAAGCCGATTCTCATGTGGAAAAAACAAAGGCGTATATGTCGAAAAAGATTGCCCAAATGAAAGACAGTAAGCAAATTTTCCTTTTTAAAAATGCTGTGACCAATTTTTTAAATCAAAATTTCCAATTAAGTAATTTTATTTCATGATAAAATTTATTTATAAATGTTTCTAAATATTTTTGGTAAAAGAGATGATTTTAATTGTAAATGTTTTTATTAATATTGAGGAATAATTCGGTTCTTAATATTGACGAGAAAAATGAAATTATGACAAAAATGTAGAATATCTTAATTTACGAAGTCGGTACGGGTAGAAAATTTATTTTCTATGTAATTTTAATATTAATGTTTTTATTTAACTGATTTAGGTTTTATTTTAAAATATTAATTTTTAATTTTTTTAGTTTTTTTTTTAATTCAATATTTCATAAGATACTTCGCAGTTTTGAAAATATTCCAAATAATTTTAAACCTTAAGATTTCAAAAACACTTTAAATAAAATGTAATTTTTTTTATTTCGAAAAGAAATATTTTTTAGGAAATTTGAAATGTTTCAAGATAATAAAAAAAGATTCTTAAGATTCATGGGAAAATTTCAAATGATATGTGAACGGAATTTTAAAGTAAAACTTTTAAATTTTGTATGATTACCAATTTAAAAAAAATTGAACAAATCTTAAAATTCTTTGGAAAACTTCAAATGACTTTTTTGTTGTTGAAAAATTAGCTTTTGACGAAAATTTAAAAAGATTTCAAAAGATTCATAAATATGTTTAAAAAATCTGAAAGATTTTAAGATATTTTTTTTTATTTTTCAGGATTTTAAACAATTTTAGTAAAACTTTAGTAGTGTTTTAAAAGATATTTCAAAGTTTTAGAAGTTTTAAGAAGACTCGAAAATAATTTAAATCTTAATAAGATTGAACACAATTTTTTTTTAATCTAGATTTTTTTTTAACTTTTGAAAAAGAAGCTTTTCAAGAATTTTGAAAGGTTCTGAGAGGTGTTTTTTATTTTGAAAAATGATTTTCGAAAGAAAATTAAAAACGATTTGAAATCATTTGAAATGATTTAGAAACATTTCGAAAAAGAATTTAGAACATTTTGAAAAGATTTTTTAATTTGAAAAATTAATTTTAAGAGAATATTTAAAAAATGTCAACAATTGTCAAAACAAGAATCTAAAAGATTTTAGGTTACTTTTTTTTTAATTTTGCAGAATTAAAAAAAAAATATTAGGAAAAATTCGAATAATTTAAGATTTTTCCACGTTTTTAAAGAATTTCAATCCGTTTCAAGAAAATAAAAAACTTCTTTTAATATTTACGGGAAAATTTTTCATTCTTTTTTATGTAAAAGATTAATTTTTAAAGAAAATTTTTAAATATTTCTACGAATATTGAAAAAATATGTAAATTTTTAAGTCAATTGTTATCATTTTAAAAGATTTTCCGAAATTGTTCGAGTCAATTCAAAAGATGTTTAAAAATTCATCTCTTTTGATAGAAATTTTATCTTTTTTAGTTTAAAATGCAACTTTTTGGTTAAAAATTCATCTCCTTTGGTTGATGATTCAACTATTTTGTTTGAAAATTTGTCTTTTTAAAGAATTCTGCTGTTTTTTATTATAAATTGAAATCTTTTTTTATTTAAATATCAACTAGTATATTTTCTATTGAGAATTAATCTTATTTGGTTGAAAATTCAATTAATTAGTTGAAAGTGGAACTTTAAAATAAATGCTGGATTGATGATTCATCATTTCGGTTGAAAAATCTTTTTTTCAAAATTTAATGTTTAACTATTCTATTTTTAGATAAAAATTAATTTTGTTGAGTTGAAAATTCATGAATTTGGTTGAAACGGTGTCTTTTTTGGAAATTCAACTACTTTGATAAAAATTCACATTTAAAAATAATTCAAATATCGAATATTACATTTTTCGTTAATAATTCATCTTTTTTGTTTGGAAATTCAACTAATTGGTTTAAACTGAGGTTTTTTTCTTGAAATTTAATATTTGCGTTTAAAAAATTAATCGCAAATTAAAAAAATTTAAACTATTTCGTTGAAAGTTCCTCTGTTTCGAAGAGTTCAACTGTTTTGATTTAAAGGGGAAATATTTTTTACCTGAAATATAAATTATTCAATTACATTTTTCGTGGCGAATTTGTCTTTTTTGGTTAAAAATTCAAATATTTGCTTAAAAATAAAATTTTGTTGTTGAAATTTTGATATTTTATGTCTGAAATTGAAAAAAAAAACTTTTTATTTAACACAAATATATTTTTTTTTGTTTTCTAGGTGAGAGTAAAGCACAAGATCCTTTAATAGTACAAGAGTACATTGCACAGGAAAATCCCTTCATTATGGAAAATGGAGGAAGCAATATTAGTTATATAAAAGAAAGTGACGATGATTGGGACTCTTAATTGAAAAAAAAACCCTTTCCGTTTTCTGTACCTATGCACATTATTACAAATCGATTATATATGACTGTCTAATTATATTTCTTTAGAGAATAAATAGTTATTACTGTAAGTTTATGTAAGTATTTAGTTTATACTTTATTTTGGAATTTATCGGAATAAAAATAATTAGGAATAATTTTAAATAGAAATTTGAAAGTATAGAATTTCTCATTTTTCAGACCCGCCAAATAACAATTTGCAAAGCTAACTAAAGGCTTGAAAAATTAAAAAAAAAATCTAGCGATCAAATTGGGAGAAAACACTTTTGCATGTCTTAATTTCAAATAAAAATAAATAAAGAGAATTGAAAAAAGGAAACTTCTAAATCGCGCCCGTTCTTTTTTTCTCGTATTTTTTTATTTTTTGACTGAGACGACAAAAATGTGATATAAACGTTTTTTGATTATGATTGTGATTAAAAAAAACAAAGAATAAGAAAGGACGAGAGAAAAATAAGAAACTAATGTTGAACCTACAATTTATTTTCATTCCAAATTCTATTATGAATCATTTAATTATACAAAATCGGATAAAAATAATTGAAAAGAAATTGACAAATTTTGAATTTAGAATTTAAATGTTCAACATTTTACTGTTTCAAATCTAAATTTTTAAAAATTTTATAATTCTTAATTAAAAGACTTTTTAGCTAACTAATTGCAAAATAAAACACGATAATATTGGATTAATGGCTTGTTGACAAAATTCAAAATTATTTTGTTTTAATTTAAATAATTCAAAATTGTTTAAATTTGGATTTGAAATTAAATCGATTTAAATTTTTAATTTGAAAAAGTTCAAAATTGTAAAATTAAAATGTTTAGTTCTCTTTTTCGAAACATTTCATGTTTTTTGAAAAACAAAATTGAAAAGCTTTACAATTCGAAACCATTAGAGCCAACAGTTTAAAATTTTACGAAAATTGTATAATTCGGAAGTAAGGACATTTTGAGCTCTTTTAAACCTATAAGTTCCCAATTTTTAAGTCGATAAATTTTTTATTTTAAATGAAAAAAAAACTTTAGTTCGCTTCAAATTTTTCGAATTATCCAAATAACGATTTAAGTATTTAAAAATATCTAAATTAATGCTATACAATTTGGATACCGTAAGTCGGGAGATGTATTTTTAAAAGGTTATAAAGAATTATTAAAAATTCGAATTTTAATTGTTCTGTTCGCTAAATTTCCAATAAAGTAATCTAATAGTTGATATCTTACACAAAAGAGACGAATTTGCAACAAAATAGTTGCACTTATTACCAAAATTGTTCAAATTTCAACAAAATAATTACATTTTTATTCAAAAAGATGAATTTTCAATCATGAAGATTAATTTTCTACCAAAAAGACGAATTTGCAAAAAAACGTGAATTTACAATCAACTTAGGATAATTTTCAACTAACGAAAAAATTTTCAACTAAAATGATGAATCTTCAAACAAAAAAATTAACGTTTCGAATTCTTTGTAAATTCACTGTCTTTTTGTGCTAAAAATTCAACAATTTTTGTAGAACATTCTTAAAACTGTTACGGATGAAGAATCAGCTGTTTTTTTATTTAAAATAAAAACTTTGGTTGAAGTATCTATTACATTTTTTGCTGAGAATTAATCTTTTTTATTTAAAGTCGAAAATTTTTTAAAAATTCATTTTGTTCTTGTTGAAGATTTAACCTTTTTTTTGGAAAAGTTTTCTTTCTATTTGCAAATTTGACTAATTTAGTTGAAAATTCATTATTTTGTGTTATTGCAAATTCGTATTTGTGGTAGAAAATTAATCTTTTTGGTTAAAAATGTATTTCTTTTGTAGAAAATTTAAATGGTTTATTTGAAAATTAGCATTTTTATGATAAAAATTCAACCAATTCGGTGGAAAATTCAACTATTTCGTTGAAAATTAAATTTTTTGTTGAGAATACATATTTTCGAGTTTAAATGTCAACTGTTTTGTAGAAAAATCAAATTTTTGTTTTATTTCTTGATTGAAAATTACACAAATTTACTGAAAATTTATTTCTTTGGGTGAAAATATCTTTTTTGATGAAAAATGCAACTGTTCGGCTGAAAATCAATTTGTCATGGTTACGGATTCAAATCTTTTTATTTAATATAAAAAATTTTTGTTGTTGAGGTATCAATTATTACCTACATTTTTCAACAAAATTTCTTTTTGAGTTGAAAGTCTGCTTTAGTAAAAAATTTCATTAATTGTTTTTTCAAAAAAAATTTTCTTTCTTAGTTGGTAGAAAATTAATCTTGGATCAAAATTCCACTGTTTTGTGCAAAATTGGAAATGTGAAATGTCAAATTCGAAAAAAATCAAATGAATATTCAACCCAATCTTAGTTGTATTTTCAACTACAAAAATGCAACTAAAATAATTAATCTTCAAAAAAAAAATAATTTTTAACAAAGTAGTTCGACTTTCAACTAAAAAAAGATGAATTCTCAATAAATGTAATAGTTGATACTTCAAGCAAAAAATAGTTTTATTTTACATCAAAAATAGTTGAATCCTCAAACAAAGCTGATTAAATTTCATCCAAACAGTTCCATTTTTCACTAAAAAACATGTCATTTCTAACCAGAGCTGAATTTTCAATAATAGTATTGAATTTTCCATCAAGAAAGATGAAAATGATTGAATTATCTATAATACAGTTGACTTTAAACCCTGAAAACATAAATTTAAAAAAATTATTTTTTAATCAAATTATTGATTTTTCTACCAAAATAGTTGAATTTCCAACCGAAACCCTTTGGTGACTTTTAAAAAAAATTGAAATTTAGATTTCTGTAAACTTCCAAACCAAAAAAAACTTGTAAAATAAAGTCATTATACTATAATAAAAATTAAAAATTCATTTTACTGGTTAAAGATTTAACCATTTTGTTGCAATTTATTTTTTTTTGTCGTCGAAAATTAATTTTCTTAAGCGAAAATTTAAGTATTCAAATTTTTTTTAACTTGATAGTTTTTAGTTGAAAATTCAACTATTTGGTTGAAGATTCATATTTCCGGGGTAAAACTAAACTTTTTTGCAGACAAACTTTTTTCGCTTGAAAATTAAAAAATTCGTTTGACATCTTTTTCTCTCCTGCCTGAAAAATCTATCTTGATTGAAAATTCAACTTTTTTGTTGAAAATTTGTCTTTTTGGTACGAAATAAATTATTTTTGATTAAAAATTAAAATCTTTTTGTTTAAAATATTTAATATGTAATACAATTTTTGTTGACAATCATTCTTTTTTCGTTCAAAATAATTTTGTTGTTGAAGATTCATCAACTAAACTGAAGGTCAAGTTCGTTAGCCAGCCATTTTGGATGAAAATTCAAAATGTGAGCACATTTAACAAATTTTTGAGACCATTTTTTTCAAATTAAAAAATTCTCTGTACGGTTATTCGTAGTATTCAACAGGTCAAACAATTGATCCTTATGACTTTTTTCATCAAATCAAAAATTACCAGATTTATAGCATTTACAAAATTTCAAAAAACACGAAAATGAACATTTTATGCCAAATAACGCACGATATGGAAAAAGGGGAAGAGGAAAAAATGTTGCCTTTTGAATGCTCTACAAGATTATCATAACAACTTTTTAATTTTTTTTTTAAATTAAAAATTTTAATTTTGACAGCATACAAAATAATGAAAAATCCAAAAAGTACATTTTTCGGCCAAACTGTGCAGAATACGGTAAAAGATGATAGAACAAAACTTGTACATTTGAAAAAGATCTAAAAATTGGTTATTAACCGCTCTTTGATAGGATGCGTAGTTTTGGCTTTAATCATGAAAAACATCATGAACAGTAAAAAGAATCTGCCCGCTGCGTGAGCAGATTCTTAAACCAACTTTTGTCTTTTCATTTCTTTTTTATCACGTGTGTTGTGTTTCAAAAAATTAAATTTTTTATGTTTTTAATGCTATTTTTTTACAATTAAAACTAAAAACAGAACTATTTGACCCCCATAGTTTTTGTCAAAGGGTCCACGTTTTGAGACCCCCTGAATCCGAAAAATAGGTTTTTCCGAATGTGTCTGTCGGTCAGTCTGTATGAATGTATGCCTGTCTATCTGTGAGCACGGTAACTTTTGAAAAAATCATTCTATCAGATTGGCCTCTGATACACTCTTTTAGTGTCCTAAACTGAAGGTTAAGTTTATTATCCAATTATTTTGGATATAAAATTCAAAAAGTGAGCGCATTTTGAATACTTTTGAGACTACTTTTTTCAAAATTCAAAAATTTTCTGTACGGGTGTTTATAATATTCAAAAAGTTGAACAATTTATCCTGATGACTTTTTTCATAAAACCAAAAATTACTGACGATAAAGTATTTACAAAATACCAAAAAACACACGAAAATGAATCTTTCAAGCGAAATAAAGGGGACTATGAAAAAAGGCAGGAGAAGAAAAAGTTTGATTTCTAAATGCCCTACACGATTATTATAAAAACTTTTTGAATTTTCTTGAAAAAGAAAAAATTCTAATTTTGACAGCATACAAAATAATGAAAAATCCAAAAAATTACATTTTTTCATGCAACTGGAAAACTGCACCCGCTCCCAGCGACATTGCGGTAAAATTGCAACCACAACCACGTCTCACGACCGTGAGATAGGTGGTTACAGTCTGTAACGGAATCAATACAACGATCCGGCGAAAGTTTCGTGCACCCTGAGAACACGGAGTGATCCAAGGACTACTCTATAAGGTCTCGACTAAAATTACCTCTCTTTCTTTTCATTCTCAATTGTCGAGAATATAAAGTTCCAGTATATGCGGCACTTCCTATTCTCGACAATTGACTCGATTTCCCTAGGAGCATTTAGAGGAGCGATATTGAGGTTAATGCCGTGAGAGTGACAGAGATGGTAATAAAGTACTCTTAGTGCCGCATTGTGCCTTTGAATGTGGGTCGTTCCCGCATGAGTTGGACAACTAGATAGCACGAGGGTGGATTGATAAGTTTCCGGCCTGACCAAGAAAAACAACGTTTTTAAGAATTTTTTTTTTATTTCTCAACATAATCTCCTCTAAGGCTGATACATT
>NC_046661.1:74993476-74994920 GCF_010883055.1 Belonocnema kinseyi | reverse complement strand
CCTCGCCGACAGTTCGGAAGACCAAATTTGCCGGATGAGACGTTTGTATCTGCTTCGGAGAGTATCCTTTATAGATGTCACATCCTGAATGCGGCTCTGTGGAACGCCCAGGTATGTATAAGACTCTCCAGCGCAAAGGTGTCGTATAGCGCTTCTATCGACGAGCTCAGGATCTTCAGAGATGCCATTAAGTTTTCCTCGCTTCAAATAAATCTTGGCGCATTTGTCTAACCCAAATTCCATTCAAATTTCCTTCGTATATCGTTCGACAATCCCTAAAGCTAGATGTAGTTGCTCTTTGTTTTTAGCATAGATCTTAAGATCGTCCATGTAAAATACATGAGTGACCTTGTACTTTCGATCTGCAGGTTTGCCGCACAAGTACCCGTCGGAATGGCGAAGTGCTAGAGATAGTGGCAATAATGTAAGGCAAAGGAGGAGTGGGCTCATGGTGTCGTCCTGAAAGACACCTCTCTGAAAGGTAACCTTGTTAGTTGTCACACGATTTCTCCCAGATAAGATAGTAAATCTGGTTTTCCAAAGCAGCATCAATCTCTCTATGCACCTAACGATTTGCGGATGAAATTTTAAGCTTTTAAAAAGACAGATGATAAGTCTATGGGAGTTCAAATCGAAAGCTTTCCGATAATCAATCCAGGCCATCGATAGGTCATGCTGTTAGAATGCTGATGGGTTGAGGGAAACTTCTTCCACCAGAAGGTTTTGATACAATCTAGTCCCGGTGCGGAATAGTTCTTCATCCCTCTTAATACTTTTTTCACCTCCTCGGTAGTGATGGGTGGGCGTTCTTAATCAGGTGTTATGAGGACATCACACAGCTCCTTGAAGCTATTTATATTTTCTGAGTCTTCGTCCAGTCTATGCTGCACTTCGTAGGCGGGTGTTCGACAGTAACTGGAGGGTCTTGGAAGAGTTGAGATGGGTCAGAGAGAAACTGTTGATTTTCTCTGACCCACCTCTAACTCCGCTCTAGACTTCTCTTAGCGTCAGATAGTATCCGTATTCTCTCAACAATATGCTGCCTGATGGTCAGCAGCTTTGACTTGTTAAGTGTGTGATAACGGGTCCGGAGTTCGCGCGCGAACTTTCGAACCTTGGCGGTAAAATTCCTGCCAGATGTAATGTAGTTAATCACACATTGAATGCGGGACGCGTACTGTCTTGCCCAGCCTATTTTTACGGCAAGTTGATGCATTCGTCTTTTGGTCTTATGATCAGCCGTTGGTTTTGTTTTACGGTTCGCATCGGCCAAAGCTCTCGCTGCATTATACACATAATAATTGATAGCCCAGAGGTCGGATTCACCGGAAAAATGTCCATGAAGCTCGTCATCCATTTCAGCCAGATCTTTAGGCTTAAGAGAAACCTTGGTGTTGATGTTTCTCCGGGTTGTAAAGCATCGCTCTTCATCTATTGGATGCCT
>NC_046661.1:74975616-74993376 GCF_010883055.1 Belonocnema kinseyi | reverse complement strand
TGGTGTTGTCATTGTTGTTCCCACGAGAAGCTAGGGAAAGGAGTTCGTCCATCCTTGTAGAGCCCCGCATGCAAGGATAAGGCTGCGTACTCTGAGAGGTCGACCGGTATCACCGAGTCACCGTTCTAGACACCTCACCCAGGTGCCATTCAGCTTTCGGCACGGTTTTCACATCTCCGCTTGGGGGTTAATTCCTTCGGGACCACCCCTGGACAATTGTCCGCGACTGCCTATTTATTTTTGTAACCATATTCAGCAGAAACCCTTGGTACAGGAGGGACCCTCTATCCGCAACCCGAGGACGCGTTCGGTGGCTTTGTCATAGGCAATTCGGTTTGATTCTAGAGGAATCAAAACCGAACCGAAATGGGTTATTAGACCGTATGTGTAAAGTTTAAATCATAAAAAATATTAGAAAGGAACAAATTCAGCTTATAGAAAAACGATTAAATTTGCAATAAAGAAATTGTTTTTCAAAGAATTCGCATTTTTTAAACGGGACAATGAAAGTACGTCTGTTTTAATACAAATGTCAGTTATGAGTTATAATAATATACATTTATGGGAATGATGAAAAGTTTCAGGGATAAACTCGAGTGCGAAGCACGAGATACGTGATGAAGATGTGTTCGTTAGGGCCAAAGGAGCTTTAACAAAAGAGAATTTACAATTGCCAAATGACTGTTGTCGATGCTTTCACCTTTAGTTTCAAAAAGTCTATGCACAAAGATCGAGCGCGTAGCGCGAGTTAAATACATTATCGAGCGATTAGCGCGAGAACCAACAGTCGCGCGCCTAGCACGCTATGAGAATGTGCCCGCGACGCGGGCAGATTTAATTCTTTTTTTTTTAATTCCTTTTTTTTATGTTTTTTTGTTGTCGAAAATTCATGTCTTTTTTGAAAATTCGTGTTTTAGTAGAAGTTTAGTTAAAATTGTATCTCTCTGTTTGGAAATTCACCTATTTTTTTGTATTTGAAAATTTAACTATTTCTCTTAAAAACTTTTTTTTTTGAAAATGTATCTTGTTCGGTCGAAAATTCATCAGCTTATAGTTCAAAGTTGAACTCCATTGTTAAAAATTCGTTTTCATTAATTTTTTTAAAAAATTCCCTAATATTTTTTAATAATTAAATGTATATAGGATTATAATAATTATTATAATAAATATAATAAATATAGTATAATTTTAATAAATAATTAATATTTTTAATTCTCTAATATTCTTCTTTTGTTAGAAAACTCATCTACTTGCGGTTGAAAGTAGAACTTCTTTGTTAAAAATAGCTTTTTTGTTGATGAAAGTCCATCGTTTTGGTTCAAAATTCATCTCTTTTGTTTGAAATTTAAACATATTATTGAAAAATCGTTTTTTTTTTTCATTAATTTTTGGAACTGAAAAATTGACTATCCCATTTTTTGTTGAAAACTAATCTTCTATACTTGAAAGTTGGTTGCAGCTTCCTATAGAGTAATAGAAAAGTGAAACAGGCACGACCGAGGGATCTGTTTACATTATTGGATGTAAACATTCCTAGCGATTAAGTTACAGCGAACGTGCCGAATTCGAGTGGAGCTCATTTATGGCTTTTAGCATTTATTTAATCTTCAAAAATTGTAATTATTTAAACAATTTTCATAAATAGCTCTTCTTTAAAGAATACGTTTAATTTATTATGTTGCGTTGTAAATTTACAAGAACTATTAATTATTTTAACAATTTTAATTAAAAAATTAAGAGTTTGCCCTTTTTTCTACAAGTCAATTTGTTTACGAAGTCAGCTAAGAAAGTCTATCCGATGATTCTTTTCTAGGTTGCTTTGCAAATGTACAAAAACTATTAATTATTTAAACAATTTTAATTTCAAAATTAAAAGTTTGGCTTTTATCCTACGAATCAATTTATTTTCGAAGTTAACTAAGAATGTCTATCCGATGTCTTTTTTCTATATTGCTTTGCAAATTTACAAGAACTGTTAATTATTTAAGCAATTTTAATTAAAAAACGAAGAGTTTGTCCTTTTTTCTACAAGCCAATTTGTTTACGGAGACGACTAAGAATGTCTATTCGGTAACTCTTTTCTATATTGCTTTGTAAATTTACAAGATACATTAGTTATTTAAATAATTTTAATTAGGAAATTAAGAGTTTGACGTTTATCCTACGAATTTATAGCTTGGCTATTTTTCAAGGAAGAGGCACAATTTGTTTACGGAATGAACTAAGAATGTCTTTGATTATCATTTTCCACGTTACTTTGCAAATTTATAATCATTATTAATCATTCAAACAATTTTCATAAACATATTGAGAGTTGGGGTATTATTAAAATTTGTTTACGAAATTAACTAAGATTATCTTTGTGATGAATCTTTTCTAAGTTATTTGTTAAATTTACCCGAATTATTAATTATTGAAAGAAGTTTCATAAAAAAATTAGAATTTGGCTATTTTTTTACGAATAGGGTCAGTTTTTTACTAAGGTTTAGGTACAATGCAGCTATATACGAGTTTGCTCGAAGTAATAGCATTTGTCTAAACATTTGGTCAGATGAGAGGAAAACTGCAGAAAACCACCTCCCGAGTTTAGTCGGGTTTTCAAAATTCGAGTATACAACCCGGTCTTCCGTCGTATATGGTACCCATGCGAAGTTGTGTATAAATAGAAGTTATTAAAGTAAAAATGATTATCTTGGCATTTTCTTGAACTTAATTTCCAAATAGAATAATTACAATTAAATTAGTGGGTCGCGCGCGTAAGAGCTTCTAGTTTTAGTTGAAAATTCATCTTTATAGGTTGAAAATTCATCTATTTGATCAAGAAATCAACTATGTGATTGAAAAATGAACTATTTTTTCTTAAAAATGTATCTTTCTTGGTTTAAAATTAAATTCTTTGTTGAATATTTTAACTGTTTCTAAAGAAATCGTCTTTTTGGTTTAAAAATTCAAGAATTTCATTGAATTTTCAAAAGGAAAATATAATTAATTGATAAAAATAATATGAATCAAGACCAAAATGTAGTTTTGACAGCACTAGCATTGCCACCATTACAGTTCGTACATTTTCCCACTTCTCGCAAGTAGATATAATTTTAAGAAATCGCTTCATGTTAGCGATGTTGGCCTACGTCGCCTGTTTAGCCACTATCTACAAAAAATTAATTTTGAATCGTTATTTATTTACCTTTTTAGCAGACTCCACAGATTTTTGCCACGCTTTTTCAGCAATTTGTATTTCATTAACATCTTCTGCCTCTTCCATCGTGAATGTTTAACTTCAACACACTCTTTTTTAACAAAATTTGTTCCTTTTCACGACTGAAAATATAAAGAACGCTTGTCACGGTTGAACACGTTTTTCAGTTTGAAAGGTTTAAAAAATAAAATTTTGAGGTTAGGAAACTGACAGCTAGAGGCCATGCGCGGACTCAAATTAAAGATTTCCGCGCATGTCAAGACTTATTTGGATAATGTTTTTACGATAGTTATTCAGCACGCTTGCTATGATTTTTTTACAATAATTTATTATATAATTTTACCAAAATTGGTTTCGCACGTGTGTGATGGGAAAACTGAAAAATAAACAGGAGAATTAAAAATAAATTAAGATAAGTCGAATTTTCGCGCGCTTTTAATCCGATGCAGCGCCCCCTTCAAGCAAATCAAAAAATTCTTCGAGAGAGAGAGTAAGGTTATGTCAGGTTATGTTTACCGAACGTCACGCCTACACGTGTGGCTCGTCTGTTTACTTGTTTTCTTTAGACTTTTTCAGATAATTAAGGTAGCCGTGCCATATTTATCATTATAAAAGTATTATAATTTTTAAGAAAGTAGAAAAAATGGAAGAAGTTCAACAAAATACGACTGAAACTGTTGATGTCAACGAACAAAAGTAAGTACAAAAAGTTAGCTTTAAATTTGGAACTTTTATCATTTAAAAGTTAATTTGCCATTCTAAAGATTCATGTTGTTATTAATTTTGTACCAAAATATATTACAGCAAATGTTTCGAGTTTTAAATACACATCGTTTATTAATTGTAATCTAAAACATTTCTTAAAAACGTGAATTAAAAACTTTGAGGCTGTATTCTAAACCATTTACAAATTATGACTTTTTATAAATCTGTCAATTTTTTGCTATTGTTATTGAAAATAAAATGTGTAAACAACCACAACCAGTGTTTGACATAAACCTTTGATATTATGCTGTAATTTAAACATTTTAAAGAAGTATATAAAATTTAACTTTATTGAGTTTTAAAAATGTTGCAACAAATACCCACTTTTTAAAATTCCAATAAAAAGCTTGTTTTAATAAAATAATCAAAAGTTAACAATGAAGTTTCTGTTGAATTCATTAAAATATAAAGTCATTTCTATCAAATTTTCACCATCTGAATGACGCAAAATCCTGATATTAAAGAGAAATTTCAAATAAAAATATTTGATTTCAAGAAAATACAGATGACTTTAACAAACTAGTTAAATTTTTTAACCATAAGATGAATTTTCAACAAAAGAGTTTCATTTCCCGCCAAAAAAGATACTTTCCAAATAAATAGTTGGACTTTCCAACAAAATATGGAGTTAAATTTTTATCAAAATAAATGAATTTTTAACCAGATGGTTGTATTTTCGTACCAAAAATATTAATTTTCAACAAAAAAGTTGATTTTCCATTTAAAATGATGAATCATCAACCAAAAAACTGAATTTCTAACAAAGTAGTTCAACTTTCAACCAAATAGTTCAATTTTCTACCAAAAAAGACGATTTTTCAACAAAATAGTTGAACCCTACAGAAATTTTGTTACCAATAAAGATGACTTTTCAAACCGAAAACAACCATTTTTAACAATAATTTTCATCATTTTTCAACAGACTAGTTGAAAATTAGTTGTTTTTCTTGTTGAAACTTAATTTTTTATCTAAAAGTCTGACTATTCGATTTCTGGTTAAAAACTTATATTTTTTGTTAAAAATGCATCTCTCTTGATTAAAAACTACATTCTTGGTGAAAATTAATCTTCTTGGTTAAAAAATCATGTTTTATGTCGAATTTTGAACTCTTGTGGAAAATTTTTTTTTTTTATTAATCATTGTTGTTTCAAATTAATTTCTGTGATTAAAAATTCAACTATTTTGTAGAAAATTTGTTTCTTTGGTTGTGAATTATATTTTTTAGCTAATGAAACTAAATTATTAAATTTAAAACTTCCATTTTTTGCTGAAAATTGACTTTTATAATTGAAAACAGATCTTCTCTAGTCGAAAATGCATGCATGTTATTGAAAACTAGATTTCTTGGTTGAAAATTCATTATTTTTGTTTGGAAAATCATTTACTGCGTTTAAAGTTAAACTATTTTAAAAAAAGAATTTTTTTTTGAAGATTTATAATTTTAGTTGGAAATTCAAAAAAGCTATTTTATGGAATTTAAAGTATGTGGTAAAAAATTACCATTTTTGTTAAAAAATCATATTTTCAGGTGGAAAATTTAACTGTTTTGTAGATACTTCATCATTTTGTCTTTATAATCTAACAATTTTTGTTGAAAATTGATGTATTTTATTGAAAATTCATCTTTTTTGTTAGAAAATTAATCTTGTTTGTTGAAAATTTGTCTTTTGGTTGAATTCAACTCGTTAAAACAGCCATTTTTCTTAAAAAGTAATTTTTAAACTTAAAATTTGAAGTTTCCATTTTTGTTTTAAAAAATTGGTCTTGTTTCGTTAAATTTAATTGGCTGAAAATTATTTTCGTTGTTGTTGACAGTTAATTTTTTAATGCAAAAGTTTTTAAATTCCATTTTTCGGTTGGAAAATCTGTTGTAGTTGAAAATTCAACTCTTTGCTTTAAAATTCATCTTTCTTGATTGAAAATTGTACTATTTGATTTTGGATTTAGCTATTTGATTAAAAATGATTTTCTTTTTCGTTTAATTTGACTGCTTGAAAATTCGAATTTGGTAGGAAAGTCATCTTCCTTGGTCGAAAATTACCTTTTTTTAATTTAATTTTTCTGCTTGAAAATTCGAAATTTCAGTTTAAATTTTTATCTTTCTCGTTTGGAAATTCGACCATTTGGATGAAAATGCATTTTATAGATTAAAAATTCAAGAAACACGATTTGAGAGTTGGGACTTAAAAAATGAATCTCCAAAAAATAGTTCAGCGTTCAACCAAATGGTTCAATTTTTAACTAAACAGATGATTTTTCCGCCAAGAATATTAATTTTCTGCAAGAAATTACAAATTTTAACATATTGAAACTATTCTTTACAAAATTGTTGAATTTTAAAGCCGAAAAGACTAATTATCTATAAAACAGTTTAATTTTTAACTAAAACAATTTATTTCTTAACAAAAAAATTAATTTTATGTCAGATGGTTAAATCTTCAAAAAATAGTTTAATTTGGAACCAAATATTTGATTTTTTTAAATCGAAAATAGGAGTTTTTTTCACAGAAGGATATAAATATTCATTCATAGCAATTGTATGTATTAATTTTTAGTCATAAACATTTATAAATTGATTTTTAAAAAAGTAGCTCATCTTCCAACCAATTAGTTGAATTTTCAACGAAAAACAGGATTTTTTAACCAAATATTTCAATTTTTAATTAAAGATATTTTTTTTCCAAGAAGAATATTAATTTTCTACTAAAAAGTAACTACTTTAACAAAGTGCATATATTTGTAACAAAACTGTTGAATTTTAAAGTCAAAAGATCTAACTATCTACAGAACAGTTGAATTTTCAATTAAAAAATTTTATTTCTAAACAAAAAATTATTTCTATGTCATGTATTTAAATTTTTTTAAAATAGTTTAATTTTGAACCGAATAGTTCATTTTTTTACCAGAAAATATGAATTTACAAGAAAAAATTTATTTTCAGCTGAATAGTTTAATTTTTCAAACAGTTGCATTTTAAACCAAAACTGGAGAATTTTATGCGTTTGAAATTGTGCCCCCACTTTCAAAATTTCGAATTGTTTTTAGAGTTCTCACATATTTTGAATAGTTTTACAGTTCCTGATAACTTTTAGAAATAGTTTCGACGTATAAATACACTAAAAATACATTTTTCAACATTGGGAGCTAATTTCACGTTCCCTCGCACTTTTCGGAAAATAAACTTTTTTTTAGAGTTCTGGGTAGATTTAGCGTATTTCTAGAGTTCTAAACAAAGTAATTTCAAAAAAGTCTAACAACATTTTTCGATAAAATTAAAATCCAAAAACCTACAACACTTTACACATATAAATAAATGTTGAAATCCAAAATTTTGAGAGTTCTGTTAAGCCCCGAAATAGTTCTATAAAAAGTCTAATAAAATTTTTCGATAAACAGAAAATCCAAAAATTCCGGGAACTCTCAAAATTTTGAATTTCAAAGTTTTTGTGTATGGTTAATACTTTCCCAAAAACTTTGAAATTCCAATTTTTGAGAGTTCCTGGAATTTTTGGATTTTGTGTTTATCGAAAAATTTTGTTAGACTTTTTGTAGAACTATTTCGGGGCTTACCAGAACTCTCAAAATTTTGAATTTCAAAATTTTTGGGTATGTGTAAAGTGATGTAGGTTTTTGGATTTTAAGTTTATAGAAACATTTTTTTAGTTTTCTTGTTGTTGTGAAACTATTCAGGGGGTTACAGGAACTTTGATCAAAACTTCTGGAACTTTTTCGAAAAATTTCTGTTTTTGTCAAACAAGGGGGCTGGTTCTATTTTTTTAACTGTTTTTTGGGCCTTTTTTTGTGAACTATTTTCAAGAAGTATCAGGAACTCTAGAACTGTGCTATATCTATCCAGAACTCTAAAAAAAGTTTATTTATCGAAAATTGCGGGGGAACTGTTTCTAAAAATGATCAGAAACTGTAGAACTATTTTCAATAGAGATGATTACTTTTTGACAAAAAAGAATAGTTTCTCCATTGAAAAATGATTCTTAGAAAAGAAGAATTTTCAACAAAATAGTTCAACATTCAACCCAAAAGATGATTTTTGAACCAAGATGATTGCATTTATAAAAATTAAATCGTTACGTTTTCGGCTGAAAAGATGAATCTTTAACTAAAAAAATGAATTTAAAAAAATTTCCACTTTTAACCAAATAGCGGAGTTTTTGAACAAAGGAGAATACTTGTTAACAAAATAGTCGAATCAGAGACTGGTTGCATTTTCAGCAAAATAATAAAATTTGTAACCAAATATAATAGACGGCCTCGTAAATAATTAAATTTATTGTTAAGAATCCTATTTAAATTAAAAGCGTTAGGTCTTCATATTCAAATTTACTTAGATTGATGGAACTGGCTCAATCAAAACCAAAAGGGTTCTCTCATAAGGACATAGCCGCGAAACTCGCACATATTGATGGAGAGCAAAGAGCAGATGTCGTGAACAAGCTTCTTTTACGAGGAAATATCGTACTTTACACGCACGGTTCATCTCTTCTCTACAAAATAAAAGATCCCTCAAAAGTAAAAATTGCCAAGGGTTCAGATAATGAGGAAAAGATAGTCTATTCTATAATCGAAGAAGCCGGCAACAAGGGAATATGGATCAGAGATATAAGATACAAATCCAATCTGAATAACACTTCGTTAACTAAAATATTAAAAAATCTTGAGGCTAAGAAGATTATTAAGTCGGTGAAATCGGTGGCTGCTGGGAAAAGAAAAGTATTTATGCTCTACGAGCTCCAGCCTGATAGATCCATAACTGGTGGAGCTTGGTACCAGGATCAGGAATACGAGGCCGAATTCGTCGACGTTTTGAACGACTGTTGCTATAAATATTTGCAAAAGCAAAAGGCGAGGATGGCAGATTGCAAATCGGGACCACTCGCGGCCAGAAATATTTCTTACGTCAGTTCCAGGGATGTTTGGCAGCATATTACCGATTTGAAAATCAGCAAGGTAATTTTTTAATTAAAATAGAATTATTCTTTCTTTGCAATAAAAATCTTTAAAATGTTTGGAAACCTTTGAAATTTTTGTGAAATCTTTTGTTTTTATTTTAAATCATTCAAACATTTGAAATCTTTAAAAATGTTGGAAAAATGTTTAAAATCCTTGTAAAATCTTTATGAAATGTTAAATTTATTGAAACACTTCGAAATTATTTATTATCTTTTAAATCTGGTATAATAAATCCTATTTGAATTCTTTGAAATGTTTGGGAAATCTTTCTGAAAGCTTTTTTGTTTATTTAAAATAATTAAAATATTTGAAATATTGTCCACACGCCTTTTTCAAATCTTTGAATCCTTTTTAAGTCTTTGAAATCAGTAAACAATTTTTGAAATTTTCAGTTTAAGATATTAGAGAACAAGACACTTTGAAAGGAGATTTTTCACGAAAATAGTGGAATAAATTCTTTTCAATAAATTTAATGTAGGTAAAAAAATATGTTTTTTCAACAAAGAAGAATACCTTTCTACAAAAAGTACGAATTTTCAATAAAAAAATATAACGTTTTCACTAAAATGAAAATTCTTTACCCAAAAAAAAATTCATTTTGAGCAAAGTAGTTGAATTTTAAACTGGAGAGTATCAATTTTTATCGGAAAATGAAACTGTTTATGCTCAAACAAAAAATAGATTTTAATTTTAATTCAAAAACCGTTTAATGCACCCGATAAATTTTTTTTAACTAAACTGTTGAACTTTCCAGCGAAAAGGACGAATTTTCTATAAAATGTTTGAATTTTGAACTAAATAGATTGATTTTCCGAAAAAAATATGAACTTCTAACAAAAAATGATCAAATTTCAACAAAAAATGATGACTTTATAAGAAAGCGTATGAATTTTTAACAAAATAATTAAATTTTGAACAAAAAAATATGAATCATTAACCAAAAAGATCCATCTTTAACTAAAAAGATGAAATTTCCACCAATAAAGATGAATTTTTAAACCAGAAAGACTTAGTTTCAACAATAGAGTTACATTTTGAATCAAGAAAGATTTTTTAAACGAGAAAGGACAAAATTGTAACCAAATTTTTTAATTTTTAAGGCTAAAAGACGAATTTTCTAGAAAATAGTTGAATCTTGAATCCAAAATTTTGTATTTTCTAACATAATAGTGAAAAATTTTGACCGAAAAGGAGGAATTTTCAACAAAAAATGTAATTGTCGATATTTCAACCATCGAAGATTTTAATTTCAAATCTAAAAAAACAGTAAAATGCATCGAAAAAGACAACTTTTCGAAAAATAGTTTATTTTTTAACCAAAATGTTGAATTAATAAGTGAAAAAAAATTCTAGAGAACATATCTGAATTTTTAGCGAAAAAGTACATTTTAACAAAATAGTTGAATTTTTAACACAAACAGACCAATTTTCAACAAAAATATCTAATTATTTAGTTGAAAATTTACTTATTTGCTTAAAATTCGTATATTTTTTGAGAAAATTAATCTTTTTCGCATAAAAATGCAATAGTTTGGTTGAAAAATGAACTAATTTTTGAAAAGTTGTCTTTTTGGGTGATTTTATAACAAAAATTTGTTTATCAACAAAATAATTTAATTTTCAACTGAAATTTAATTTAAAAGAAAGTAAATTGTTAAAACAATTATGTTTAAATTAATTTTGTTGGCTTTAATTAATTATTCACCTCATAATAATTGAAAATTAGGTAAAAGTGGAAAATTTATAAAAACCCCGCAACTTTCTACCTATATTATAAGAAAAAATAATATTCAATTGTTTAAACAATTCATATAAACATCTACTTATTTTCAAAATATTGACGATTCTGAATAAAATTGACAAAATCGCCTTTTTTCTAGGAAATACGTGTTATATTTCATGAGGGTTTCGCCATCTGGAAATAAAAGTTTGGTTTAAAACAAAAAAAGTGGATTAAATTTGGTGTGAATTCGAACATATTTCCGGGCAATATGTATAAGAGTTCGAAAAAAATGTCCAATCCATTTTTGGACAATTGGGTCGATTAATTTAGCATTTATTTATGAATTATATAATTGATTGATTAAAGAATATTATTATGGGCTCAAAATTTAAACATTCAAAAAGTTGACTCAAATTTTGGAAATTATATTTAATCAGTATATTTTAATGAAATTAATAACCATCGGAATTTGTTCTGTCTTCGAATACAAATTTAGGACCAAAATACTAAAATTTGATTAAAATGGTATGTGGATTTGCACAAAATTTATAAACAGCGATTTTTCGATTCTTAGAGTGTAAATTTTGGGTCAAAAATTAAAAATTCAAAAGCTCGACGCAAATTTTGAAAATTTTATTAAGTCGGTAAATTTCCACGAAATTCATAACCCGCGGCTTTTTTTCAGTGTTAGAAAAAAAATTTTGGACTTAAATGCCAAGATTTGACTCAAATTTTGAACATTTGATTAAAATTGTAGATTTCCATGAAATGCATAATCGGCGGATTTTGTTCAGTCTTAAAATACAAATTTAGGATTAAAATACTATAATTTGATTCCAATTTTGAAAATTTGATTAAAATGGTAGATTTCCATGAAATTTATAAACAGCGATTTTTCGACTCTTATGGTAAAAATTTAGGGTCAAAATTCTTCAGCGCCACACAAATTTTGAAAATTTTATTAAATCGGTAGATTTCTATGAAATTTGTAACTAGCGGGTTTTTCAAGTATGTATCTGAATAAAATGTTTAGGTCAAAAATTCTAAAGTTTGACTAAAATTTTGAACATTTTATTGAATCGGCAAATTTTCATGAAATTCATTAATGCGGGGCTTTTTTCAATGTGAGAATACAATTTAGGGCCAAAGTTTAACCCAAATTTTGAACATTTTATTAAATCGGCGGTACTCCATGAAATTCATAACCAGCGGGTTTTTGAAGTATTAAAATAAAAAATTCAATTCCAAAATATGAGTCAAATAAAAACTTTTTACTATTTCGGTAAATTTCCTTTCAAAATTCATAACCTGCGGCTTTTCCTGCCTTAAATTTAGGGAAATTAAAAAAAAATTTGTCTAAAATTGTTAAAATGTGATTAAATCGATAGATTTCCATGAAATTCAAAACCAGCGGGTTTTTCAGCCCAGAAAATGCCCCGAAAATTGCAAAATAGCAGTTTTCTATCAAGTTCATACTACAGGCGGTATTTTCTGAAAATTTTCAACCTGAATTAATTTTAATCGATAAGTGACGAATTTCCAAGGATTTTTTTTTAAATTTCAAACTCTTTAAACAATTTTTCTCCCTATATAAAACGTGAAAAGTTATTATTATTCGGGATAAATTATACAAAGATGATGAATGTTTATTTATTTTTTTTAATTTTTCCTCCCTAAAATTGTAAAAAGTTATTATTTTCTTTAAATATTTACACAATTAAATAATGTTGAAAGCAATATATTTTTAAAGGATATTTGGTAAATACTTAAACAAGTTTTATTTGTTTAAGCAATTTTTTCCCCCTGTAAAGCGAGAAAAGTTATTATTTTCTGCAGTTAATGACACTATTAACAGATGTTGAGAGCAATATTTTTTTCTAAAGGACATTTAGCAATTTTTTAAATAATTTTTCTCTCTCTAAATCATGGGAAGTTATTCTTCTGTGCAATTAATGATACAGTGTATAAATTTTAAGGGTAATATTTTTTTTCTCAAGATATTTTGCAATTACTTTAACAACAAATTATCATTCACTTGCGCCTGTCCATATGGAAGGCGGAGAAAAATCTAGATTTTTTAAATCTCTTTCACTATGTCGCTTAATATTAAGTATTTCCTCATCTCAGAACGTATACCCTATATCATTTAAACAATAATCTGTTTAAAAAATTAAAATATCCTCGAAAAGTATATTGCTCTTAGCATTCTTCAATTTTGTCATTATTTCAAAGAAATAATAATTTATCACGATTTTCGGGAGAAAATTATATTTGAAACAATAAAAATTGTTTAAATAATTACCAACTATGTTAAACAAGAACTGCTACATTTTAAATTCATTAACTTTGTATAATTTACCCCGAAAGGTAATAACTTTTGACGATTTAAAGGGGAGAACAATTCTTTCAACAAATAATAATTGTTTAAAAAATTTTAAATTATTCGAAAACTACTTCGAAATTCATCACTTATTGATTAAAAATAATTGATGTTGAATAAATTCTGAAAAATACCGTCTTTAGCATTAATTTGATAGAAAACTGATATTTTGCATTTTTTGGGGCATTTTCCAGGCACAATAAAAGGGGATTGGGGGTGTCCAAATTAAAGGTTATAGCGTGCAAATCATTCTTTGAATACTCCTTAAAAGGTGACCTATACTTTAATTCACAAAATGTTTCTAGCAAGTTAATTTTTTTATCAATTTGGTATCAAAACTTAAAAACTCAAAATTATTACCCAAATTTGGAAAATTTTATTAAATCAGTAGACATCCATGAAATTAATAACCGTCTTGTGCTTTTTTGTTTTGGAATATAATTACGGGTCAAAATTTCACCCAAATTCGGCCTTCGAGTAACATAATACGAATTTGAGGAAAAAAATTCAAAAAGTTAATGTAAATTTTGAGAATTATATTAATCTGCTATATTTTCATGAAAATCAATATGAAAACGTCTTTTTAATTGAAGAATACGAATTTTAGTTCGAAAACCAAAAATTCAAAGAAGGGACTTGATGTTTTAAAGTTTTATTGAGTTAGCGAATCTACCAATTAAATTTAATCTACCAATTCAATAAAATGTTTAAAATTTGAGTCAAGTTTTAGAATTTTTAAATTGTGATCCCGAATTTAAATCTTTATTGAGTTAGCGAATCTATCAATTAAATTTAATCTACCAATTCAATAAAATTTTCATAATATACTACCCACTTTAATTTCAGCTCAATATGTATGGACTTAATTTTTAGTGCAAAAAGATAAAATAAAAATATGTTTGAATTATCATCAAAATTCATGAATTTTAGAGATAAGTTCAAGAAATTAATGATTATATTTTTAGTAAATTTTAATTATTTAATTAAGCTATTGTGATAATATATTTAAGACTGATAACTAGTTTTTTATAGTCTCAGGCCTGATTGAATCGCTCTTGATTTCAGGTTGCGCTCTCAGTAGAAGACCTTGAAATGATTCTAAACACTTTAGTTTACGACGGAAAAGCAGAAAAAATTTTTACTAACGATAAAGTCAACATGTACCGAGCAATAGAACCTTTGCTCAGTTTCCCAGGATTGATATCAAGTCCTTGTGGCGTTTGTCCGGTTAGTAAACACACTAAATACTAATTATTATATCAGTTAAAAAAAATTAAAAATTGGTTTAAAATTTCCTTTTTTTTTAGGTAAGGAAGAATTGCTGCGACGAGGGGGAAATCACGCCACAAAAATGCTTTTATTTCAACCAATGGATGGACTGTTAACTGAAGTTTTCTTTACATCCATTAAGTTTGTTACTATTATTATTGTTAGTTGAAATGGTAATTGAGAATTTTTTTAATAAATGCGTTTTGGTGTATAATTCGATTCTGAGTTTATCTGAAATTTTAATCTTTTACAAAACTTATTGAACATCGTTAGAAAAAATGTGGAACAGGAAAAAAATGGTATTGAGTCTTAATTTTTATATTTTTATATTTCATAATTAATATTATTATTATTATTTTATTTAGATATGTACACGGCTTGGTGGTTCTCGAGAGACTGAACACCGAAAGTCCCCAACGCGGCCAGTGGCTACTCGTCATGCGCATACATGACACAAAATGGAGGGAGGCGTAGCTTACACTATATTCAACACTTCCCCTTAAGCAAAGCATGTCTATTTTTCTCATTCTCAAAATGATTTATACAACATACAACATATCTTTGCATACGAAACTGAATTTAACACCTTTCTTTTAGCAAAAGTGACCTTTAACTGAACTAACACTGGCACTTTCCGTTTTAGTAAAATAACTCATTCCAAACTGAGTCAGACACTTTTGATGTTTTGGCCCTGCCAAACCCTTGGGGAAGACGTCGGCCATCATCTCACTTGATGAGATGTAATCCACAGTGATCCAACCTCCTTCTAAGGCCTCTCTTACGAAGTGATGACGAATGTCAATGTGCTTGCTTCTTGAGTGGAACACCGGATTTTTAGCAAGCTTCTGTGCTCCTTGGTTGTCATTATAGATGGGGATGACGGTCTGATTCCCCAATTCAACTTCTTTTAAAAATCTTAGCAGATAAGTTGCTTCTTTCGCAGCGCCCGCCAAACCTATATATTCTGTTTCCGTACTTGACAGCGCTACCGTACGTTGCTTCTTGGCTTCCCAGGTGACTGCACCGTTCGCCAGTACAAAAACAAATCCAGTATAGGATCTCCTGTCTTCCAAGCACCCTGACCAATCGGAATCCACAAAACCTTCAAGTTCTTTTGAAACTTTCTCGTACTTTAAACCCAGTTTCGAAGTTCCACGAAGGTAACGGAGAATCCTTTTAGCTGCAATCCAGTGTTCTCTTCCATTCGAATTATTGAATTGGCTCAAATAATTCACTGCATATGCTATGTTCGGTCAGCCATGTGCCAGTCAGCCGGTCAGTCTATGTTCCAACAGCCAAATACATTAGACTCCCTATGAGTTCTCTAAAAGGATAGACCTCGTGTTTCTCAGTTGCTGGTTGTTTAGATTTTCTTAATTTTGTTGATGGATCCAATGGTGTTACTGCTGGTTTTGAGTTTTTCATCCCAAATTTCTGGTCCTTTACGTCAAATCGTCCTTTAAACGATCGCTTGAAGTCAGACAGACAGTTAATATTACTCGACACCAACAGAATGTCGTCAGCGTAAACTGCTACAATCAAAACATCGGATGCACGTTTTCGAATGTAGACACAGACGTCTGCATTTAGTGGTTTCAATCTGAAGCTTCGTAGTTCCTTGTCGAGTTTCTTATACCACTGTCGCCCAGCCTGTTTCAAGTCATAAAGAGCCTTTTTTATTAAACACACTTTGTTTCCTTCTTGGATCTTTTGCAGCATTTTCGAAGCAGTTCCCTCCAAGTTGACCCTTTTTGTCAGCAACTTTTCTTGAATGACTATTCCAGGCAGCATCTCTTCTAACAATTCTGGAACCTCCATAAAAATGTCTTCTTCGATGTCCCCATTCAAGAAGGCTGTTGTCACGTCTAATTGATGAACAATCAGATTATTCTCAACAGCAAGAGCCATTAATAATCTAACTATTCCAAGTCTAACCACCGGAGCGAACGTCTCGTTAAAATCAATTCCTGGACGTTGCGAATAACCTTTCGCCACTACTCGTGCTTTTCTTCTTTCCAGGATTCCATCTGCATTATATTTACTTCTAAGTACAATCCTGCATCAGATTATACTCCGGTTCTCTGGACAATCAACCAAATCCCAGGTCTGATTTTTGACCAAAGCTTCGAATTCTTCTTGAATTGCATGCTTCCAGTCTTCAGCTTCGCTTCCAGCTAGTGCTTCCTTCACTGAAATCTCTGCGATGTTGGCGCACACCAGATGTTCCTTCAATGGTAGTCCAACGTGACACGTATTGTGCTTCTTCTTCGGTCTACCAGGTTTTCCCGTTCTAATAATCGGTGGCCTTCCAAACCTTCTTCTTGATCATCTTGGTTACGGTTATCAACGATAGCTTCTTCTCGGATGTTCTGCTCAAATCCATGGAACTCCTCATCACTGTCATAATTGTCGTTCTCTTGATGACGAGTTTGATTGTCGACTCTGCACTCTGTTGGTGTAAATTCTATTTCCACCCAACTTTTCTTTACAGTAGGTTCGTTGCACTTTTTCTTCTCCAAAGTTTCTGCAGAAATGAACTCTTCATATTTCTGCTTTGGAAGAAATGCATTCACAAACTCAATGTCTCTTGTTATTTCTACCTTACATTCGTCTGTCAGCCAAACTCTATAACTTTTGGATTCTTGAGAGAAACCTAGAAAAATACACTTGCGAGCACGAACTTGTAATTTTTCTTTTCCAGGTGATTTATCTAAGGCAAATCCTTTGCATCCAAAAGTTTTCAAATAAGACAGATTGGGATGTACTTCACTCCATTTCTCAAAGGGTGACCTTCCGTCTAGACTTCTAGAGGGACATCTGTTTCTTACGTGGTTCGCTGTTGATACGGCTTCTGCGCAGAATGATGGTGATAGGTTTGAATCAATTAATAGACATCTCGCCATCTCTATTAATGTACGGTTCTTTCGTTCAGCCACACCATTTTGTTACGGAGTATGTGGAACCGTGAATCTTCTTGTAATACCACATTTTTCAAGATATTGATCGAATTCCCGGTTTTGATACTCCTTGCCGTTGTCAGACTGTAGGCATTTTATTTTTCTTCCGGTCTGATTTTCTACCATTTCTTGGTAGCTCTTGAAGGCTTCTGAGTGCTCATCCTTGCTCTTAAGGAATTTCACAACACACCACCGTGAAGCATCATCAACGAATGTTGCGAAATATTTTGCTTTACCCATCGACTCCGTGCGCATCGGTCTGCACAAGTCCGTGTGCACTAAGTCAAGCAACTCCGTTTTTCGTGGAGAGCTCTTTGGAAAAGGTTTTTGCGTGAGCTTCCCCATTACACACGTTTCACATATTCCGAGTTTATCGTTTTTACTGAATTTAATTCCTTGAGCTTTCATTGAATTCTTCACATCTTTCTCGTTAAGATGTCCTAGCCTTCGGTGCCATAATTCCAATTTTCGAGAATTATCACTTTCAGACACAACACT
>NC_046661.1:74974376-74975516 GCF_010883055.1 Belonocnema kinseyi | reverse complement strand
TTTTAAAAAATTTTAGAACCACCAAGCCGTGTACATCTCTAAATAATAAATATCGTTAATAGCAACCGGAATACATTTCTTATAACGTCCACAGTCTCCGCAGATCCTACAGGTTATGGGCCCAGAAGGTCGCGTTTTATGTTTGAAGTGAAATAACTGGTGAAAATCGTGTCGGAAGTGAGTTTAGTTCGAGGGAAAGCGTGATCTGAAAATTTTACGAAATGAGCACGCACTCGGCGCGTATCGAGGCTTTAGGAAAAGATAACTTTGATACGTGGAAACTCCAAGTACGGGCACTGCTTGTGAAAAACGAAGCATGGAAATATGTGAGCGGACAGAAGGTGAAACCTGAAATAGTAGTCGGAGATGCGACTACGATGGCAGCAGCCCGGGCATGGGAAATCGCGGACATGAAAGCACATTCAGATTTAGTTTTAGCAATCAATCCGTCTGAACTTAAACAAATTAAAGGATGTGAGACCGCGCATGCCGTGTGGCAGAAGCTACACACAATTTATCAGTCTACAGGGCCAGCTCGAAAAGCTACCCTTTTGAAACAACTGATGCTGCACAAAATGACCGAACAAGGGGATGTCCGGGAGCACATTGGAAAGTTCTTCGATGCCGTAGATAAACTTCAAGAAATGGAAGTGAACATCAACAAGGATTTATTAACAATAATGTTGTTATACAGTCTTCCTCCAAGCTTTGAGAACTTTCTATGTGCAATTGAGACACGCGATGATGTACCGAAACCGGAATCCCTGAAAATAAAGATCACCGAGGAAAGTGACGCCAGAAAATCGTCGCAGCGGGAAAATGCATCGGAAGCCATGTTGGCATATGGCGGTCACTACAAGAAGAGCATCGGAAAGCACTACCGAGCATCGGAAAGCAGGAAGGAAAGCCTTTTCAATTTAGGTGTCATAAGTGCAAAAAGATAGGACACAAGGCAATCGATTGTGAAGCAAAAATTTACAAGTCATCAGAAAAGGCAAACAAAGTAGAAGAAATGGGTTTTCTCATGACTACAACTTCAGAATTAGCGCTGAAAACGGAAGCAACCCAACCCGGAACTAAATGGTGCCTTGATAGTGGTTGCACCTCGCATATGTGTTACGATAAAGAAAAGTTCGTTTA
>NC_046661.1:74947226-74974276 GCF_010883055.1 Belonocnema kinseyi | reverse complement strand
AAATTTTTTAAATCTTTTTGATCAATTTTCAGCTTGAAACTTTCAAAATAAAATTATTGGAATTGTTTAAAATTTTACAACTTTGAACACATTTAAAATATGATAATCTTATATCGAAACATTGGAAATACTTTAGTTTCATTTTTAAACCTTTCAAAAATAATTGTACTTTATGGTTTTGATTAAAAAAAGTTAATTTTACATAAAAAAAAGACGAATTTCGCACAAAATACAAGAACTCTAAACCAAAAAGTTGAATTTTCAACTAAACTAGATTAATTTTCGACAAAAAAATTTGTTTGAATAAAACAGTTCAATTTTAAGAAAAAAGTTGAATTTTTACTTAAAAAAGAACAATTTTCCACCAAAAATGGAATAGGTAAATTTTTAATTACCAGAGTAATTTTTACAAAAAAGAAAAGAATTTGCCACAAAACAGTCCACATTCCAACAAAAGAGATAAATTCTTAATTAAAATTTTGAGCCGACAACCAAAAAATGAATTTTTAAGAAAGTAGTTCAACTTTAAAACCTAATTGTTAAATTTGTAATCAAAAAGATGATCTTTAAAACAAAAAAATAATTTTCTACCAAAAAACGAATTTTTAACCAAATTCAAGACTTCAACAGAAAAATTTGAATTTTGTTCTAAAAAATGTAAATATTTAAAAAAAAAAGGTTAATTTAATTTAAAAACAGGCAAATTTTCAATAAAATTAAAGAATTCTCAACCAAAAAGTTAAATTTTCAAGAAAGAAAGAATTTTTTTTTTAATTTTCAAGAAATTAAAAAAAAAAAGATGAATCTTTTAACGAAACGATTAATTTTCTACCAAAAAAGACGAATTCTTAACGAAATTCAAGAATTCTCAACCAAAGTGTGGAATTTTCAACTAATAAAGAAGTTTTAAACAAAAAGATTAATTTTCTACAGAAAAAAAAGAATTTTCAACCAAATTCAAGCACTTTCAACGAAAAAGTCGAATTTTCAACTACAAAATATGCATTTTTAAACAAAAATAATCATTTATTACAGAAAAGACGGATTTTCAATGAAATTCAAGAGTTCATAGCCAAAAAGTTGAAGTGTGAACTAAAAATGATGAATTTTCAAAAAAAAAAGTTTAATTTACTTAAAAAAAGACGAAGTTTCAATAAAAATCAAGAATATTAAAAACAAGCTGTTAAATTTTCCACTAAAAAAGGATGAATTTTTAAACGAAACGATTAATTTTTTACCAAAGAAAGATGAATTCCTAAAAAAATTCAAGAATTCTCAACCAAAGTGTGGAATTTTCAACTAATAAAGAATTTTTTAAATAAAAAGATTAATTAAATACCAAAAAAGGCGAATTTTTAACAAAATTCTCAACCAAACTGTTAAGTTTTTAAGAAAGAAAGAAATTTTTTAATTTTAAAGACAGGAGTTCCACTTTAAAACCTAGTTTTAAATTTTAACCAAAAAGATTATATTTTAAACAAAAAGATTAATTTTCTACTGAAAAAAAAAGAATTTTCACGCAAATTCAAGAATTCTCAGCGAAAAAGTCGTATTTTCAACTAAAAAATATGCATTTTTAAACAAAAAGAATAATTTATTACAGAAAATACGGATTTTCAATAAAATTCAAGAGTTCACAGCTAAAAAGTTGAAGTTTGAACTAAAAATGATGAATTTTCAAAAAAAAAAAGATTAATTTACTTACAAAAAGACGAAGTTTCAATAAAAATCAAGAATTTTAAAAACAAGCTGTTGAATTTTCCGCTAAAAAAGGATGAATTTTTAAACGAAACGATTAATTTTCTACCAAAAAAAGACGAATTCCTAAAAAAATCAAGAATTCTTAACCAAAGTGTGGAATTTTCAACTAATAAAGAATTTTTAAATAAGAAGATTAATTAAATACCAAAAAAGGCGAATTTTTAACAAAATTTCAAAATTCTCAACCAACCTTTTAAGTTTTTAAGAAAGAAAGAAATTTTTTAATTTTAAAGACAGGAGTTCCACTTTAAAACCTAGTTTTAAATTTTAACCAGAAAGCTTAATTTTCTACTGAAAAAAAAAGAATTTTCAACCAAATTCAAGAATTCTTAACGAAAAAGTCGAATTTTCAAATAAAAAATATGCATTTTTAAACAAAAAGAATAATTTATTACAGAAAAGACGGATTTTCAAAAAAATTCAAGAGTTTACAGCCAAAAAGTTGAAGTTTGAACTGAAAATGATGAATTTTCAAAAAAAAAAAAAAGATTAATTTACTTACAAAAAGACGAAGTTTCAATAAAAATCAAGAATTCTAAACCAAAGTGTGGAATTTTCAACTAATAAAGAAGTTTTAAACAAAAAGATTAATTTTCTACAGAGAAAAAAGAATTTTTAACAAAATTCAAGGATTTTCAATACAAAATTTGATGCTTCAACGAAAAGATCAACTTATTTTAGAAACGCCGAATTTTTAATAAAACTCAAGATTCTTGAATCGAAAGTCTGAAGGTTCAACTACAAAAGATGAATTTAAAAAAAGATTAACTTACTAACAAAAAATACGATTTTTAACAAAATTCAAGAATTCTGAAACCCGCAAGTCCATTTTTTAATAATTCTTGAACAAAATGAATAATTTTCTACCAAAAAGATTCATTATTTGATAACGCACTAACAATTTTACCATATTTACTTTCTTAAAAAGACGTCCTTTTTGGTTTCAAATTTAACTGTTTTGTTAAAAATTCATCTTTTTGGTTTAAAAATTCATATTTTGTTGGTGATAAGTCAACCGAAATCTTTTTTAGATGAAAGCTATTTTTTCTGAAACTTTGTCTTTTATTTAAAAGTTCATATTTTTCTGTATAAATATTGCACCTTCCTCGGAAAAATACAACTGTTTTTTTTTAATTAAACTATTTGCAAGAATATTTAACTTTTGTTTAAAATTCCTATTTTTGTGTTTAAATGTCAATTGAAATCTTGTTGGATGAAAAGTCAAAACTTTTTTGAAAATTCGTCTTCTTGAAATACAAGTTCACCTGTTTTTGTAGAATTTTTATTTTTCTTGGAAAAAATGCAACGGCTTGTTTGAAATTTTAACAATCTTGTTAAAAAGTCATACTTTTTGGTTAATATCTATTTCAGAAGAAATTTAATCTTTCTTTAATAAAAATGCAACTGTTCGGCTGAAAATTCTACATTTTTTAAAAGTTTGTCTTTTGATTTAAAAATTCAACTGCTTTATCAAAAATTAAATCATTCTCGGATAAAAATGAGCTGAAATCTTTTCTGGTTGAAAGTTAAAATTAAAACAAATTTGCCACTTTTTCTTAAAAATTCACCTGTTTAGCGCAAATTTCATCCATTTTGGATAAAAATGCAACTATTTTTTTGATAACTTAACTATTTTGTTAAAAATTCATTCTTTTTCTTTAAAAAAATTCATCTGTTTGCATTGAAAATTCAATTTTTTAGTAGAAATTTATTTTTTATTCAAAAATTCAGATTTTGATCGTGAAAAGTTAACTGAAATCTCTTTTAACCGATTTTTTTGAATTGATCTTTTGATTTAAAAATTTATCTAATTTTAGTAGAAATATCATTTTGATTTCTATGAAAACGTAACTTTTGGTTAAAAATTATTCTTCTTTGCTTAAGCATTCAACATTTTTGTTTGAAAGATTTGGTTGAATCACTTTGTTAAGAAATAATTTTTTTCTTGAAGATTTATATTTTATGTTGAAAATTTATCTCTTTGGTTGGAATTTGAACTATTTTGTTAACAAATAATCTGTTTTAATTAATAATTCAACTACTTGGGTAAAAATTAAACTACATTGTTAAAAAATTATTTTTTTGATTGAAGGCTTATGTCTTTTGTTGTATAAAATTAATTTTTTCACTGAAAATGTAAATATTTCACTATAATAGAGTAACTTTAAATTCTCTACAATTAAAAAATTCCGTTAAATAGCCTTTTAAATTAGTTGGTTTGATTGGATTAAATTGTACACTGTTTTTATATTTGAATTTTCGATCCAAGTTTTGTAATCGCGCATGCGTTTCATGCGAAGACGTGAATGGCGCTTTATATCCCGCCAAATTCAGATTATACAACTTTAATCAAATCCCTTTTATATTTCTTCTTTTTTTTTTATTTTACAAGATAAGTAAATAAAATTATCACTAAATTTGTCCTTAAATCTAAATTTTAAAGAATCAAGGTATTTTCAGTGATGTATGATTTATTTCGAAAAGGTGGAAAACTTGCCAACTTGAGTCTTGACTAACCTCAAAACCGCGTGTTTCAAAAGAGCGGGATTTCTATACTGTGCACGCGCAGGCGGCCAAACAATTCCGCACGATCAAAAATGTGGAAAGTAATTTCCAAATACTAGAGTTCTGCCAAATAATTAATTTCAAGAAACCGTTATTTTTCTAAACATTCAAATAGAAATAATTCTACCAGACGTGTTTCTCTACTAAAAAAAATCACCCTTTGTCATAATAACTTTTTGGCAAATTTTGAAAATGATTCAAACGTTTTAATTTTTATTAAAATTACATCTCCTAATTCTAAATTGAGAAACAAACAATAATTTTATTTTCAAATATTAAACCTCCCGCCAAAATGAAGAAGTCTTCTGATTCGCTCGCCGCCATTACAAGTATGCTCAGTTGCTCTGCGCACCTAGAAATTGAAAATGGTCGCAGGTGTGTGTGAATGCGCGCTTCTTTCACAAGCATCGTTAAAATCGCGCTTTGTCATGAGTCGAAAAAATCAGTGCATGTTCAAAATTACTAATTTCGATCGCGCCTGAAGTGGACCAAACCTGAGCCGGCGATAATTTCGCTAACTGGCGAAAAATCGGGACGAGTGTCGATCAAAGAGCCGCTGTTCTTGGACGCGATAGTGAATTTTTTTTGGAGCATTCGGCTCGCCGAGCACGTCGTGTTCGGGAAGAACGTAGATTGCTCGGATTGATTTCTCGAGGCGTCTTGCGGCAGCTGCCAAGGACTTAATCGACATGCCGCTGCTACGCAATGAGCCTTTTCAAAAACTCCACGTTTCTTCGGACTTCCGGGACGACGACGAGGTGTATCATTGTGAGGTTACCAACGAAATCTTCAAGGATTACAAGTAAGTTGAAATTCGGACAAGTCGGGGATGTCAGTTTGTCATTACTCCGCCTCCTTCTTTTCCGTTACTTGGTCTCTTCCGCCGTCTGATCCCGATTCCTCACATGAAATTATTTTTCGCTATTTTGCTGATTTTACTCTAAAAAAAGCTTCTGGAGTGAAGGTTCGTCTTCGAAAATTCGAACCAGGTTGAGGGCTGGACTCTTGATGTGTCCTCGGAGATGAGAATTCGAGGCAAACAGAAAAGAGGATTTTCGATTGACTTGATTAGAGAGCTTTCGGATTTTTCAGGGTGTGGATTGCGATTCTCGAGAAGGGTTTGCTTATGTTTTTGTGAAGTTTTCTTTTGTTGTTTGGTAAAAGTTTTGGAACGTAACTTATACGAATTATCGGCAGTGTGTTTTAAAATTTTGTTATTCGAGAGGTTTGCTTAAATTGCTTCTGAGAAACAAAAGATGAGTGAATTAAGCACTCTTGGCGTGCGCTAGCAAGATCACTGAAATGGTTTAATTTGATAATTGAGACGTTTCAGAATAGAAGTTCATGCAAAATTGATTTTTAAGATTACAGGGTGCCTATTCAGCTGGAAAAGCCTGTAAATGTCAGGGAATTTTTCCCAGGTTGATACTTTCTTTTTTAATTGCAATATAAAGTTTAGTACAAATGTTTTTTTAGTGTCTTGTTTATTACCTGAAAGAACTGGAAAAAGGGTTAAGTTACAAAAACTTCGATAACGATAGTGTGTAATTTTTTAATAAAAAGTTGCATATTTAAACAAAAATTCTAATTTTCTGCCAAATAGTGTAATTTTGTATGGAAAAAAGTTTTTTTCTACCAAAAAGACAAAGTTTTAACAAAGTAGTTGAATTTTTAATAAAAAAAGATGAATTTTCAATTTAAATGATGAATCAACAAAAAAAATTGATTTTTTAACAAATTCGATCAACCTTTAACCGAGTATATATAATCAGTATTTTAGCCAAAAATAATTTTATTTTTAACAAAAAAAAAAAAATCACAAAAAAAGACGAATTTTTAACAAAAAAGTTGAATCCTCTACTAAAACCTATACTTTCAACCAAAAGAGGTGGAATTTTTCGAACCAGAAATATTAATCTTTAACAAGTATTGAATTTGCACGAAGAAAATATGCATTTTCAACCAAATATTTAATTTTGAGATTTTTCTCTCAAGACAGAAAAATTATACTAACTTGTTGAGTTTTCAAGCCAAATAAAAAATATTTTTTTACAAAGAAGTTGGATTTTTAACGCGAGACTGATTTTTAAAAAAATTATTGGATTTACAACAAAAGAATTTATTAATCGACCTAAACAGATTACGTTTTGATAAAAAATTGCATTTTTAACCAAAAGAAGATGAAATTTTTAAGAAACATTAAAACATTTTCCAAGTTGAATTTTTAAGCTAGAAAGACGAATTTTCAACTAAGAGAGATTAAGAATTATGTATGATTTAGTTGTCTTTTGAAAAGAAAATGTTAGCAATTGAATAATTTAAAAGTAAAAATACAAACTGGTGCAATTTCCAATCCAAACCATCATAAAAGGAATAATTTCGGATTTAAATAATCGAAAGGGTTCTTTAATTAATAACTTAGTTTAAAATATTGAAAATTAATACTGAGAGATGAGGAACTTTTTTAAATGAAAATATTTACAATCGTGAAACATCATATATATTTAAAAGTTCAAAATACTCACAAAAACTGAATGATGTACACATTTTAGTAAAGAGAATGTCGGCGTGAGATATACAGAACGAGCAATTTACCATTAGTATTGAGAAATTGTAAGCTAAACCTATTTTTAACTTGAAAGATTAAAGTTACGCAATTGTCATTTAAGTTACACAATTAAAAATGGAGATAATTTGAATTTTCTTATCCATGCACTCAAACTTGAACAGTTTAAAATTCAGAGCTGTAAAACTTTAAGTGTTTTTGATAGAAATCTTAATTCATTCTTATGAATTTTAAATCAAGATTTTTGGAAATTATACGATTTAAGTGCGCAACAAATGCTCTTGCTAATTCTAGTAAGCGAATTAAATAGCGAGTGGAAAACGTTGAAAGATTATAAAAAAAACTTTTTTGACCAAATAACTGAATTTGAAGGTTATTTATTTTCAAAATTGGAATCAACCGAGTTGCAGGGTATGTTTTCTCCGATAAAATAAGCAATTATTTATTTAAATAAAAACATTTTAAACAAATTTGTAAGAAGAGAATTTGTGCGCAAATTCTACTGTAACAAATATTGTTGAAACAATTATTCTCGTAAAATCATAGAAATTTTTGTATTCCTAGACCCTATTTTTGGCGTGACATTCAATCAATATTTTAAAGTAAAAAAGTAATATTTAAAATCACCACGATAAATTTGTTTAAATTACAGTGAATTTTGTGCAAGAATTATCCTGTGCAATTCTCTCGTGTGGTCATGCAGCACCACTGGAAAATCGGGTCTCACCTACGCAGAAGCTCTCGAAAGCGAAGAAAATGCAGAGCGAAGTTTCAAAGAGTTTCCAATGGAGGTAAATCTCAATTTTCAATTATAATTTATTACTTTGAACTTGGTTTACATTTCTTTTTCTTAACCATCCACTCCTGCATTCAAGGATTTTTTTAAAACAAATAAAACAGAATAGAATTTCTAATTTGGATTCAGTTTTATTTTATAAAATGTAAATATAAATAAATGAATAATTTTTTAATGGATCTGTACTTTGAGAATATGCAGATTGTAACCGTTTTAATTCGAAAGTCTTAATAAGAATTGAGATTAATACAATGTCATTCATTCTGATAATTTTATTTTAAAATAAAAATTGTAATGATTCATTAAGAAAATATTTGTAATTCTAAGTCTTAGGTCTTCATTTATATTATTTTTTATATTAAATTTAATTAATAAATCAATTATTATATTATTTCTATTAATTGTTTTAGCCATTAAAAAATGTAAACTGTCGATTGGAACTTCATAAACTATTTTCGACCTAAAAAATAACTTCATGATAATATATTCGTAATTAAAGACTTTTATTAAATTAGAAATATTGTTTAATTCTAAATTCTTTAATTTTTAACCCATTTTATTTAAAGAATATTAATTTAGAAAAAGAATGTGTATTTAATATTTGGCAATATTTTACTTTTCATTTAAGACGAGTAAATTGAAATCCAATATTTAAAAGTAAATAATTTTAAACTAAATTGTTTTACATAGAAAGCTTTGAATCTTTAGAATTTCAAAGAGGTTTTAAACTTATAACATTACAATTTTAATTGTTCTATTTAAAAAATGTTTAATTTGTAAGGGAAATTGTTAAATTTTGACGTATAAATAACAATTGAACACTTTTTATTTGTAGACAAAATTTGGGCAATTTTGAAGGGTATTGAGAAGTTTTGAAAAGATTTTAAATTAATTAAAAACCTTAAAGTGATTTAAAGTAATTTAAACGAAGTTTGTTAACATTTTTTTCAGAACTTCTAAATATATGTTTAAATTAATCCAATTTTTCATACAATTTTTGGAAAATCCAGCAAATTAAGAAAAATTGTTTAAAATCTTGTAGCCTATTTTTTTGATAATCTCTTGAAATCTTAATTTTCAGTTACAATAATTTATCAAAATGAAAAATCATTCTCAATTTTTCTAAGAATTTCAAGAATTTTTTTTTTTTTTGAAGCCCTTTACAAGATTTTTTTTTTTAATTTACAGGATTTTCTAAAAGTTGTAGGAAAAATTCAATTCATTTTTTAATATATTTAAAAGTTCCGAAAAAATGTTATAAATTACTTTGAATTTGGAAAAATTTAAAACCACTTCTAGATCTCTCAAAGATTTTTCAATACAATTATACAGCTTTTCAAGGATGCTTAAACTATTTAAAATGAAAATAATTTAAATTCTAATTTAAGAAAAATTAATTTAAAAAAATATATTTTTCAATTTTTGATGCTAGGCGCATAATCAGTTGAATTTTCAAGAAAATAATTCACATTTCACTTGAAAATATTTATTCTTCACAAAAAGATAACTATTTTTCAACTAAAAAGATAAATTTTCGACCAGAAAAGACGAATTGTTAACAAAGTAAATAAATGTTTAACAATACAGGTAAATTGTCTACCAGGAAGATTATTCTTTTATATTAATTTTAAATAATACAAAAAATGTTGAATTGAAACAATAATTACGAAATTTCAAAAAAATCGTTAAATTTTCCAACCAGAAAGATGAATTGAAACAAAATACATAAATTTTTAAACAAATCTTTAAATTTTCAACCAAGAAGATCAATTTTCTACCATAAAAGACGAATTTTCAACAAAATACGTAAATGTTTAACCATACAGTTAAATAATACCAAGAAGATCAATTTTTTTACCAAGTACTACGAATTTTCACCAAATTACATACATTTTCAACTGTCTTACAGTTTAATTTTCAACAAAATATTCAAATTTTCAGTTAAAAAAAAAAAATTTGACGAAAAAATTAATACAGTTTTCAACCCATCAAGATTAATTTATAAAAATGATATTAATTAAAAATAAAAAATAGTTGTATTTAACCACCAAAAACTAATTTTCAATAAGATACTTGAATCCTCAACTAAAACTGATTAATTTGCAATCAAAGAATTGATTTTATACTGTAGAAGATGGATTTTTAACAAAATACATACATTTTAAAACGAATAGTTGAATATTCAACAAAATACATATACTTTTAACCATATAGTTGATTAATTTTCTACCAAAAAGAAGAATTTTTAACAAAATACACCAATTTTGAACCAAATAGTTTAATTTTCGGACCGAAAATACGAATTTTCTTCAAAACAGTTGAATTTTCAACGACAAAAATTAATTTTCAACCGATTAATTTTATGACCAGGCAGTTGCGTTTTCAATTGAAAAAAAATGAAATCTACAGTAAGAGATGAATTTTTAAATATGGAAGATGAATCTTTTTACAAAAATATTGTTGTATTTAGTTAATATAATAGTTGAGTTTTTAAAAACAAAAGTTGTCAGTCAAGAAAGAAAATTATTGTCAATAAAATGGAATTTTCAGCCCAGAAAAGAAGAATTTTCAAAAAAACAGTTTAAATTTTTATCCAAGACATATGGCATTAACAAAATGGTTCAATTTTCGACAAGTTAATGCGATGAATGAATAGGAATTCTCGTAATTTATAACAGGGCGGCCATTGGACCGGGAATTTTTTGAAACTGGGAAATGACAGTAAATTTTTTTTTTGTCGGGGAATTTTACAAATTTGTAGAAGAGAAATCTGTCAACGATCGATTTTAACAGTTTTTAAATAATTAGTGGAATTGTTATGTTTTTCAATTATGCTATTATTTAGCTTACGATGCGTAATTCAAAATTTTTTTACTTATAAAATTTTCCATTTAAAGTTTTTATTTCTAAGCTTACATTTTCAACTTAACGAATTTTAAAATGCTTCATAATAATATATTCTTAATCAAAGAATTTTATTAAATTAAAAATATTGTTTCAGTCTAAAATATTCCATTTTTAATCCATTTAATTTGAAATTTCTAATTACAAAAAAGATTAATTACTAAATATTTAGCAATATTTGAATTTTGATTTAAGTCAAATAAATTGAAACCAGATATTTAAAAGTAAAGAATATTTATCTGAATTCTTTGACATAGGAAACCTGGAATCGTTAAAATTTCGAAGAGCCTTTAAACTTTAAACGTTACAATTTTAATTGTCTCATTTGAAAAATGCTTAATTTGTGAGTGAAATTTTTATATTTTGATGTATAATTTACAAATGCACATTTGTAAAAAAATTTGAGTAATTTTAAGAGATATATTGATGAATTTTAAAAGGATAAAAAATTATCATGCACGCTTGAGAAAGTTTTCTTAGAGTGTTTTTTGAAAATTTTGTTTAAATCTTTGAAAAACTTTTTGAATATTCTCTTAAAATAATTTTTCAACATGAAAAGTTATTTTTAATTTTCCTAGGTATCTTAAGAAAATGTTTTTATTCTTTTGAAGCCTTTCACAATTCTTGAAAAGAATTTAATTTTTTGGTTTAAAATCTGCATTTTGTTTTATATTAGGCTATCATTTTAAGTTTTACATTAAGTTTGAATTTTTTCAAAACTTCTACATATCTCTTAAAATTAGACAAATTTCGCCTAAAAATAATAAATGTTCAATCGTTATTCATACATCCGAATTGTATAGAAATTTTCTAAAATTTGCAGGAATTTCTGAAAATTTTAGAAAAAATTCAATTCATTTTGATAGATATTTAGAAGTTCTGAAAAAATTTCTAAAATAATTAAAAATTTAAAACAACTTCTAGATTTCTCAAGATTTTGAAATAAAATTTTGAAGCTTTCCAAGGATGTTTAAAATATTAAAAAAGGAAATAATTGAATTTCTAATTGAAGAAGTGTTCAGTTAAAATTTTGTCTATTTTTCAATATTTGATGTTTGTAGCTTAAAATTCCTTAAAATTATATAATTTTGAAAATGATAACGTGGATTTATAATTTTTGTTGTTGAAATATGTTAGTACCTTCAATTTTATGCGCGTAAATTATTGAGCATTTGAATAAAAAAATTTTTAAGTTAGCACTTTTAAATTTTAATTTTAAGAGTTCAAAATTTATCAGTTTCACTTTGATTGTTTTCATTTGCAGCTTAGTTTTTATTGCCTCAAGTGGAATTTATTTCGTCGATTAAAACGACCACCCTATCCCACCAAAAAGGCGAATTTTCAATAAATTACATAAATTTTTAACTAAATTGTTTTAACAATGTATGTGATGTTATTGTCTCTATTTTGTTTTATTCCTCTTTAGTTTAATTTTCTTGTTTCTAAAATTTTTGAATCTCATTTTAGCTTGAGTGTTCCATTTTTTAATTTCATTCACCGTGAAAAATGTATGCCAACCGGGAAATGACCGGGAATTTATTTCGTCGATTAAAGCGGCCACCAGTTGAAATGATTTTATATATTTTAAATTTGAAAAGAAGCGAAGAAAAAGAAAAGCGTATTTTCATTCCAGCTACGAATTCCCATATTGTACCTGGCAAATAGAACTCACAGAACATCCTTCAACGAGATGCTCGAGGACATATATCAATATGCAAGAGATCGATATTTCGTTGGGGAAATGGTCGAAGCGAGCTTCACCGAAGATGCTTGGTGCGAATGCCACGTCCTCCAAGTTATCGCCCCGACCGAACAACAAATCAAACAGTATATTCTAGAAAATGGAAGGTATGTATTTATTTTTCGGAATTGCAGAATATTAAAAAAGAAAATTTTTGCGAAATATATGCGATATTATCCTATCGATTTATTTAAGAGGGTGGCCTCAAGTTAGGAAGCCCCTGAAAATCGGGGTAGTCAAGGATTTTGAAAATAAAAACTACACGAACTTGAATTTATTTTTTTCTCTCTTTCGAATCAGTTATTTTATTGAAATGCGATAAGTAATTTAAATCTCTTAGTCTATTATGAAAAATAATAAAACATTTGGTTTAGCCGGAATGTTGCTACTGAAAAGTTTTTTATTTTATTTTTATCTTTTACTCATTAGTGAATATACAAAGAGATTTCTTGACATTTTTGTAGATTTTACCAATTATTTTATAGTTTTCCGGGAATAAAAAATTATAAAAGTTATTAGTTGAAAATTTTGATGTTAATTCAGTTTCAGAATTAGTGTGTGCCATGGTCATATAACAGATTTTTCAGGGGTTGCCCCGCTGGGTTTTTGAGTATAACCCAGATTACAAAACATTAATGAAATATTTCAAAGGTTTTACAATATGTAAAAGGACTTTAAACATTTAAAAAAGATTTCACGGATTTTAATGATTTAAGGAAGGTGTGTACTGCAGACTGCAAATGATTAGAAATATTTTTATGATTTCAAATAAATACAAAAGACTTAACAAATATTTCAAAACATCAAAAAGATTTTTTTTTAAATTAAGATTTTAAAAAGGATATAGTAAGCCAAATTTCTAAGATTTTACACAGATTATAAATATTTCAAAGATTTCAACAGATTACAAAGTTTTCAAAAAAAGTACAGTACACCTGATTTCAGACATTTCAAATATTTCTAATGAATACGAAATATTTCACAAATATTCTAATGATTTCAAAAGATTTCACCCAATTCACAAAGATTTCACATACGACTTATGTTTAAAAAAATGTGGAATTTGTTTATTTATGATTCTGCTGTCTTTAAAAATTGTTGGACAATAAAAAATAAAGTGGCTAATTTTTTTCATCTATAACACGTTTATTTCATTATTTGAAGTAAAAAAAGGAGCCCTGGAAAAACTTGACTTCTTGGCCTGAAAAACCCAAGAAGAGACATTGGATTTCGTTCCTAAGAATCACTGGACACCCTGTTTAAAAGATTCATAGTTTTTTACATGTTTGAATAATTGAAATGGATTTCAAATGATTTCAAATAGTTTATGGTAATTTTAAAGATTCCAAGGAATTTTCAATAGATTTCAATATTTTCAGAGAATTTGAATGATTTTTAGGGTATTTTCACAGATTTAAAGGAATTTTCAAGAATTCTTAAAAATTTCAAGGGATTTTCAATAGATTTGGAATATTTTATGGTATTTTAAACGATTTTAAGAAATATTTAATATATTATCATAATTTTAAAGGATTCGAAATATTTTTTGCTTATTTTTAAAGATTCCAAAGGATTTTCAATATATTTCATTAATTTCAAAGGATGACAAAAAATTTAGGGCATTTTGAAAGATTTCGAAGTAATTTTGTAGATCTCTACAAAGTTTCAAGGCATTTCGAAAGATTTCAAAGGATTTGAAATATTCGATGGTTTTTTTTAAAGATGCCGAAGAATTTTCGTTAGATTTTAATAATGTCAAAGGATTTAGAAGATTTTTAAAGATTCCGAGAAATTTTCAAGGCATCTACAAAATTTCAAGGGGTTACAAAGGGTTTGAAATATTTTAGGGTATTTTATCAAGATTCCCAGCAATTTGAAAGACCTGTAAAAATTATCAAGTGATTTCAAAAGATTTGAAATATTTCAGGGTTTTTTAAAAACAATTCCAAGGAATTTTCAATTGATTTCAATGATTAAATGTGATTTCGACGAATTTGAAATATTGTAGGGTATTTTTAAGGATTCCGAGGATTTTTCGAAAGATTTCAATAATTTCAAAATATTTTTAAGATTTTTGGGTATTTTTAAAGATCCCCAGAAATTTCAAAGATCTGTAAACATTTTCAAGTGATTTCAAATGATTTGAAATTTTTTTTTCAAGGAATTTAAAATTGATTTCAATGATTAAATGTGATTTCGAAAGATTTTAGGTTTTTTTTTAGAGATTCTGATCAATTTTAATAGATTTCAATGATTGCAAAGTATTTGAAAGATTACAAGGAATTTTCAAGGCGTCTGAAAAATTTCGTGAGATTTAAAAAGATTTTAAATAATTAAAATATTTAAAGGTATTGCTAAAAATTCCAAGGATTTGTTAATAAATTTCAATATTTACAAAAAAATTTTAAAAAGATTTTAGGGTAGTTTTAAGAATTTGAAATATTTTGAGGTGTTTTAAACGATTATAAAAAATTTTCCTTACATTTTAATAATTACAAAAGATTTTAAAGGCTTTGCAATATTTTACTCTAGTTTTAAAGATTCCGAAGGATTTGTAACATATTTCAATAATTTCAAAGGATATACAAATTTAGAGTTTTTTTTTCCAAAAATTCCAAGGAATTTGCAATAGATTTCAATAATTTCGAAGTATTTAAATTATTTAAGGGTATTCAAATAATTGCAAAGGCGTTGAAATATTTAATATATTTTGGGGTATTTTAAACTATTCTAAAGAATTTTCATTAAATTTCCATAATTCCAAGGGATTTTAAAGGATATGAAATATTTTTGCGCATTTTTTAATTCCAAGGAATTTTCAAGAGTTGTACAGAATTTCATGAGGATTTTAGGATTTTTTGAAGATTTCAGTTAATTTTCAAGGCCTTTTAAAAATCTCAAGGGGTTTGAAAAAATGTCTAAAGATTTAATATATTTCAGGGTATTTTAAACTATTCTAAAGAATATTAATTAGTTTTCCATAATTCTGATGAATTTGAAAAGATTTTTCATATTTTAAGGCTATTTTAAATGATACCAAAGAATTTTTATTAAATTTCCCTAGTTTCAAGGAATTTTAATGGATTTTAATATTCAAGGGCATTTCAGAAGAAAAATATTTTAAATCATTTTCGAGCGCGTTAAAAAGTTTCAAAGTATTTTAAGAGATTCTAAGAAATTTGTAATACATTTGAATAATTTCAGATAATTATAAGCGATTGTCAAGATTTTAGAGTATTTAAACAATTGAAAGTAACTTTTAAAAGCTTTATTTATTGTTAATTAAAAATCCAAGTATCTGGTTCAAAATTCATGTCAGTTGTAAATTCATTCTTTTATATAGATAGTTAGTATCCTTGGTTTAAAAATTTATCTTTTTGCTTGAAAATTCAACAGTTTGTTTGCAATTTATTATCTCTTTTGGCTGACAAATTTTTCTTAGTTGAATGTTTCTATTGTTGGTTTTATTCTAAAGTTTTCGACTGAAATATCAACTATTACATTTCATAATGTATCTTTTTGGAAATGAAAACTCATCACCTTGATTAGAAAATTAGCTATTTTGCTGAAAATTCGTTTGTTTTTTTTTTTTTTTGACTGAAAATTAATTTTTTTTTACTGAAAATTTAACCATTTCAGTTGAACATTTAACTATTTCATTGAAAATTTATTGTTCTTTTTAAATGAAAATTTAACTATTAAATTTTTGGTTGACAATTTATTATTTTCAGTTGAAAATTGGTCTTTTTTATAGAACTTAATTTTCTTGATTAAACAATTTTTAGTGTAATATTTCTCTTTTTGGTTGAAAACTCAACTATTCTAGTTAAAGATTCATTGCTTTAATTCAAAATTTATCTTTTTGGATTCAAATTCAACTATATGTTTGGACATGTTTTTCTTAGTTGAAAACTTAAATATTTCGTTGAAAATTCATATATTTTGTCAAAATATTGCCTTTTTTGGCAAAAAATTAATCTTCTGGTTTGAAAATTCATTTTTTTTCATGAAAATAACACAACTTGGTTTTAAATTTAACTCCTTTTGCAAATTTTTGTTGGTTAAAATTTGATCTATCCCAGTTGAAGATTTATTATTCTAGATAAAAATGTATCACTTTGTTTGGATTTTTATGAATGGAAAAATAATTTGTTTAACTGAAAATTTAACTGTTCTATGTTTGGTTGAAAACCGATCTTTCTTAGATGAAAATTTTAATATTTATTTGCAAATTAACCTTTTTTAGTTTAAAATTCAATTATTTGGTTGAGAATGTATGTATTTTACTGAGAAAAAAAATCGTCTTTGGCAGAAAATTAATCTTTTTGTTAGCAAAATTCAACAATTTCAAGAAATGAGTAATTGTGTTTTTAGTATTATTTGATTATCAATTAATCGATGGTGCTAATATATTTAAAAATATTTTGTAATATAATTTTTAGGCGCTTTATAAATTAAGCATAATAATTGGATCCTAGAAACTGAAGAAAAAAAAGACATTTATAATACTCTGGCGAAAAACTGTATGCATGTATACCGAGTTGATTGTTTAAACAAAATGTGAAATATTTGAATGGCTCCGAAAAAAATGAAAATTCATGTCTTTTGTTCATAAAATTGGCTTTTTTGTAAAAAATTAATCTTTTTGTTTAAAAATTAATCTTCTTGTTTAAAAAATCACATTTTTCGTAGAAAATTCAAGTATTTCAGTTAAACACTCATCATTTTATTTGAAGTTTTATATTTTTATGGAAAATTTCACTATTTCAAATGAAGGTTCACCATTTTATTAGAACATTCATCATTTTGTTAAAGATGTAACTGTGATTTTAAAAAATGTTCTTTTTTATTTGGTGCAGCATTATTTTTTGAGCTGAAAATTGAACTATTCAATTTTGAATGGAACTATTTACTTGAAAATTTGGCTTTTTAAGTTCAAATTTGAACTATTTCGTTGAAAATTCATCTATTTTGTTGAAATGTCGTGTTTTTCGTAGAAAATTAATCTTCCTATTGGAAAATTCATCTTTATCGATGAAAATTCAAGTATGCCAGTTAAATATTAATACTTTTCTTTGAAATTTTTTTTGTTTGTTTAAAATTGATCGTTTTTGGTCAAAACCTTATCTATTTAGCATCCCGATTAATTTTACCTAAATATGCACTGCATTATATGCACTGAAGATCAAATAAAAAATTTGTTTGATTTATTATTCAAATTCATGGACTTTAGAGACAAATTCAAGACATGGATATTATTATGTTTTTAGTTTTATTTAATTAATCTGTGGTGCTAAAATATTTAAGAATATCTATCAATACAATTTGTCAAAGTTTTAGAAATCACCATATTAATTGAATCCTTAAAAACTGAAAAAAACCATTACATATTTATAATAAACTCGCGAAAAACGGTATCCATATATATCTCGAGTTGATTAAAAAAAAGTGAAATACCTGGGGGAAAAACCCGGAAATTGTCAGGGAATTTTTTCCTCAGGATTTGAGTAGACACCCTGCGATATAATAATATTTCTATTAAAACGGTGTTTTAGCTAAATTAAAAATATATTTCTAACAGCAGTCCCCAAGAAAGGACGCCTAATCCTCCCTCGAAATTATTTCGCTACGAGGTGGAACAATTAGACTGTGGAGATGACGACGAGAGTCAAACAATGATCCTCGAGGCTTCACAAGTCCGAAGGAGGAAACAGCAGTATGGTCGCGAGCGAAACAAGATTTTCCTCAAGCAACTCTGCGAGCAGAGCACTAATGGAGTGTGGGTCGTTAAGGTAAAAGCTCAGCGAATGAAAATTTATTTTATTAATTTTATTTTTTTATTTTATTTTCCGATTTCTATTGTATATCATCTGTTTTTATTCCCTATTACAGGAGGAGGTTCTGCAGAAATATGGCATTCCTAAAGTAAGATTCGATACGATTTTCGACGGACCTTTACCTGATTTCACGCCACGACCGAGGAAAGTTATTAAGCAAACTTCCTTGGATAAATTTCTCACTACAGATGTGACGAAACACAGAAAATTTGAGAAGCCTAATGCGCTGAAGAAAGTTAACAGCGGTATGGTTGAGAAGAAACAGAGAAAGCCGAGGTCTGTTTTTGAATTTATTTTTCTTAGTTGCAGGTCTCGGACCAATTTTTTTTTTAGAAATCATATTGGATTTTTTAAAACTAAAATGTAAATATTGCCGTTGAATATCTCATCAGTTTAATTAAAAATGCAATGTTTGTTTAAAAAATTACATTCTTCAGTTATGAAAATTCTTTTTTTTTTTTGTTGAAATTAATTCTCTTGGTGGAAAATTATTCCATTTAGTTGAAAATTATTATTTATAATAATAATTATTATGTAATTACAATTATTTATAATTATTACATTGGGTTTCTACTATTTCAAAAAAGGACACTGAAGACTCTTTTTTCTCCCACTACATTTCAATTGAGAAGACGAATTTTGAACAAAATACGTAGGTTTTTAAATTTTAATTCAATAGTAGTTAAATTTTCATTTAAAAGAATTAATTCTGAATAAAAAACTAATCTGATTATTATATTTTTAACAAAAAAGTTAATTTTCTATCGAAACTGCTTAATCCTTAATTAGACGGTTGCATTTTTCAACCAAAAAGCATGAAATCTCTATAGTAAAAAATGAATTTTCGACAATATAGTTGAATTTTCAACAACCAAATTTGTAAGTCGATAAAACAACAATCAAATTATTAAATTTCCAAGGAAAAAATACGAATTATCAACAAAACAATTTAACTTTTAACCAAAAGATTATTTTTTGCCCTAAAGGATAAATTCTCAACAGAATACATCAAGTTTCAACTATAAAAAGATAAATTTTCAACAAAAAGTTGAATAATTAAATTTTGAGAAAAAAGATTATTTTTGAAAAAACTCATTTTGAACAAAGTAGTTCAGTTTTTAATTAAAAAGATGAATTTTCAACACAGAAGATTAATTTTCTGCCAGAAACGGATAATTGATCAACAAGGTAGATTCATTTTCAACTATAAAAGATCAGCTTTCAACCAAAAATGGAATAGTTAAATTTTTAGTTAAAAACTTGACAAAAAAAAATATTTTTTAACTAAATATAATATAATAATATAAATATAATATAATTAGTTGAATTGTTATGTTTTTCAATTATGCGATTATTTAGCTTACGATGCGTAACTCAAAATTTTTTTACTTTAAAAATAAAAATTTTTATTGGAAAATTTTTATTTCCGAGTTCACATTTTTAATTTAAAGAATTTTTAAATGCCTTCATAAAGACTTGAACAAATAAAAAGTAAAAGTCTTTGATGTTAACAATTTTGGAGAAAAAACATTTTTATTTAATTAATAAATAATTTTTTTTTTTAATTTTTCTGTTCTTTAAGTAATAAAAAATGAACAAAAATGATTTGACAAGACGATTTTAAACCAGTTCAAAATTTAAGAATTTTCAGATTTTAACGTTAAAACTTAAACGGTTTCAATTTCAAAGTCTTAGTCAGTAAACAAATGTGAACGTGTGTCTGAAAGTTTATAAACTATTTTCAACTAAAAAATAACTTCATAATAATATATTCTAAATTAAAGGATTTTATTAAATTAAAAATATTGTTTCAGTCTAAAATATTCAATTTTTAACCCATTCAATTTGAAATTTTTAATTAAAAAAAAAAATTATTATTATTGAATATTTAGCAATATTTGAATTTTTATTTAAGACAGGTAAATTGAAACCAAGTATTTAAAAGTAAAGAACCTTTAACTGAAATGTTTGACATAGAAAACCTGGAATCGTTAAAATTTCGAAGAGCCTTTAAACTTTGAACTTTACAATTTTTCTTGTTGTATTTCAAAAATGCTTCATTTGTAAGTCAAATTTTCAAATTTGGATGTATAATTTACAAATCTACATTTGTAGAAAAAATTTGATTTATTTTAAGAGATATTTAGGACTTTTAAATAGATTAAAAATTATCATGCAAATTTGAGAAATTTTTCTTAAAATATTCTAGAATCTTTTTTGAAAATTTTGTTTAAATCTTTGAAAAACTTTTTAAATATTCTCTTAAAATAATTTTTCAACATGAAAAGTTAATTTTAATTTTCTTAGGAATCTTAAGAAAATGTTTTTATTTTGTTGTATCCTTTCACAATTCTTGAAAAGAATCTAATTTTTTTGGTTTAAAATCTGCGAAAATCGAAATTTTGTTTTATATTAGGCTATCATTTCAAGTTTTACATTAAGTTTGAATCTTTTCAAAACTTCTACATATCTCTTAAAATTAGACAAATTTCGCCTAAAAATAATAAATGTTCAATCGTTATTCATACATCCGAATTGTATAGAAATTTTCTAAAATTTGCAGGAATTTCTGAAAATTTTAGAAAAAATTCAATTCATTTTGATAGATATTTAGAAGTTCTGAAAAAATTTCTAAAATAATAAAAAATTTAAAACAACTTCTAGATTTCTCAAGATGTTGAAATAAATTTTTGAAGCTTTCCAAGGATGTTTAAACTATTTAAAAAGAAATTAATTGCATTTCTAAGTTAAGAAGTGTTTAGTTAAAATTTTTTAAAATTTTCAATATTTGATGTTTCTAGCTTAAAATTCCTTAAAAATATATAATTTTGAAAATTTTAAAGTTGAATGATTGATTTTTTAATTTAGAGCATTGAAAATGATAACGTGGATTTATGTTTTTTTTTTATATTGAAAAATGTTAGTACCTTTAATTTTATGCACGTAAATTATTGAGCATTTGAATAAAAAATTTCGTAAGTAAAAACTTTTAAATTTAAATTTTAAAAGTTCAAAATAGAACAGTTACACTTTGAGTGTTTTCATTTTCAGCTCAGTTTTTATTGCCTCAAGTGGAATTTATTTCGTCGATTAAAACGGCCACCCTATTCCACCAAAAAGGGGAATTTTCAATAAATTACATAAATTTTTAACTAATTGTTTTAACAATTTATGTGATGTTATTGTCTCTATTTTGTTTTATTCCTCTTTAGTTTAATTTTCTTGTTTCTAAAATTTTTGAATCTCATAATTGAATTTTTAAACTAAAAAAAGATCAATTTTCAACCAAAAAGTAAAGTAGTTAAATTTTCAATAAAAAAAGAACTTCCAAAAAAACAGTTTATTTTAGTACCAAATAGTTGAATTTTCAAAGCAAAAAAAAACATTATTTCACAAAAATGGTATTGGTTTATATTATAACCAAGAAACGATTTTCATTTTAAATATTAAAAAAAATTTTAATTGGATCAAAAAGAATGATTTTCCTACATAACAGTTACAATTTTAGCAACAAAATAAATAATCAATAAATTTTTAATTCAAGAAATTTTTTATTGAAAATTCAAATATCTAGACGGGAATTTATGATTTTTTTTTTAAATTCATCGTTTCTTTGCAATTTTTTTGGACTGTTTTTGAAAAGAAATTAAAATCTTTTTTTGTTGAAATATCAATTACTACATTTTTCGTTCAGAATTAATCATTTTTGGGATAAAAATCTAATTACTTATTTGAATGTTGAAAGTCTGGTTAGAAATTAATTCTTTTTCTTGAACCTTCATTATTTTAATTGAAAATTCATTTGGTTGAAAAATAAAGTATTTTGTTAAAATTTTTTGTTTGAAATTATATATTTTTTAAACTAAACAGAAAATTCCAGTTTAAAATCCTATCAGTTTAGTGAAAAATGCAATGTTTGTTTAAAAATTTATATTTTCTAGTTATGGAAATTCGTCTTTTTTGGTAGAAATTAATCTTTTTGGTGAAAAATTAATCCATTTTGTTAAAAATTATTATTTATAATAATAATTACTATTATGTTAAAATTATTTATCATTATTATTTTGTTTAATGATTGATCATATTGGCTTAAAATTCATCACTTTGTTTGAAATTGTAACTATTTTTTAAAAATTATTTCTTTATCTGAAAAGGTAAACATTTGATCTTTTTTAGTTGAAAATTTAACTATTTGGGTGAATTTTTTTTAATGAATCGTCTCAATTTTATTGTTGAAAACTGTTCTCTTTAAGTTTAAAATTCAACTATTTGGGTAGAAATGCATTTTTTGCTTGAAAATTCAATTAATTGGTTGAGAAATTATGAATTTTGTTAAAAAATCGTATTTTTGTCGAAATTAATCTCCTTGTTGGAAAATTAATCCATTTAGTTACAAATTATTATTTATATCAATAATTATTCTTTATAATAATTATTACGCTTAAAGATTGATCATATTAGTTGAAAATTCATCATTGCAGTAGAAAAAATCATCTCTTTGTTCGAACATTCATTTTTAAATGGGAAAGTATAACATTTAATCTTTCGTTGACAATTGATTGTAAATTCATTATTTTAGTTGACATTTCATGTTTTTTTTTGTTTACAAAATTTGATCCTTTTTAGTTGAAAATTCATGTATTTGATAAAACAATTGTCTTTTTTAGTAGAAAATTAATTTTGTTCAAAATTTTAGTTGAAAATTCATATTTTTGTTAAAAATTCATCTTTCTGTTTTAAAATTCAACACTTTAGTTGAAAATTTGTTTTTGATTTGTATGGAAGATGAATTATTTTCAACTAAATATTTAATTATTCAATTTTTATTGTTGAGAACTGATCTTTTTTAGTTGAAAATTCAACTATTTGGTTAAACATTGATTTTTTTAACTTGAAAATTCAATTAATTGATTGCGAATTCATGAATTTTGTTTAAAAATCGTGGTTTGGTAGAAAATTAATCTTTTGGGTTTGCAAAATTCAATTCATAGGTTATAAATTCATGTTGTAGAAAATGTAATGTTTTTACTTGAAAATTCAGGGATTTATAGTATGCACTAAATTTTAAGTATAAGAAGATAAAAAAACATATTGCAAAAATAGTGTAAGTTTCAATATTTTCTTATATTTTCAATAAGTTTTGAAATAATCACCATTTTTTAATGTTGTGCTCATTTAGAAGCTATTTTTTCATCGCATCGCAGCAGCTTATGAGTATAAATCGTAAAATTTTTTTTATTGTTATTATGTTTCATATATTCTACAACAATATTTTTGTTACCTAAAAGAATATTGCAATTTTTTCAACTTTTTTGTTAAAACTTCAAGTTGTTGCAATTCTTTAAGAAAATTTTCACGATTTATACTCATAAGCTGCTGTAATGCGTTGAAAAAATAGCTTCAAAATGTGTTCAAGAACATTGAAAAATGTTCATTGTTTCGAAAGTTATTATGAGAACTAAATCAGTCATCAAAAAGAGGTGTGCGAAAACTTTTGTTCATCTCTGTATTCCGAGTCGATTGTTTAAAAAAATGCGGGATATTTAATGGTTTCGTAATTTTTATATTCTTATCAGAGAAGATATTAGATTTGTATAAAATTTGACCCCCCTCCCCTCACAGTTTTGGTCAAATGTCCACGTTTTGAGACCCCCTGAATCCGAAAAAACAGGTTTTTACGCATCTGTCTCTCCGTCCGTGGATGGTTTTTTTGTTAGCACGATAACGTTCGAGCTAAGTGACTGATTGGATTTTCTTTTGGTAAATTCTTTTCCTATCTTAAAATGAAAATCAAGTTCGTTAGATAACCATTTTGGATAAAAACTCAAAAAGTGAGCTCATTTTGAATATTTTTGAGACCACTTTTTTTTCAACTTTCAAAATTTTTCTCTGCGGATATTCATGAACATTTTAAGCCAAATAACGCACATTATGAAAAAGAGCCGAGAGAAGAAAAATGTTTCTTTTTGAATACCCTACAAGATTATCATAAGAATTTTTTGAATTTTCTTGAAAAATCGAAAATTCAAATTTTGACACCATAAAAAATAATATTCACCGATTTGCGCAAAAAAATTTTGAAAAAAAATCTAATAAGACTTATAAGAGAGTTATCGAGTTATATTAGACGATTTCCAAAAAAAAATTTCATAAACAAATTATTTGTTCAAATTTTTTCTACGTTTGTCCAGAAATATACGATTTTCAAGTTATGTTGCAAGAAATTTGAATGGAAAAAATATTATATAAACAAAATTTCTCTTATGATTATAATTGTTAAATTATAAACAAAGTTAATGTACAAATGCAGGAATCAGGCATTTTTCGACAGAACTATTCGTAATTTTCGATGTAAATTTTAGGAAATTTGTGATAATTTTATCAGCATTCATAATTTGTTGATTTTTCTAATGATTTTTTTAAGCAAATTTAATAAAAAAATGCATTATTCGGGCGTTTGTCGGCAGAAAAATTCGGTTTTTAATGATGGAACTTCATGATCATTTCAGCAACAATCATAATACGTTGATAAATTTTATGATTTCTTCAAACAAGTGTAATAAACAAATGCATTAGTCAGGTATTTGTCTACAGAAAAACTCATTTTTTTCTATGCCATCTTTTTTAATTAGAAACTTCATGATAACTTCAGAAAGATTCATAATTTTTGATCAATTTCATGATTTTTTTAAACTAATGCATTAATCAGTAATTTGTCGACAGAAAAATTCGTTTTTAATTTTGTGATTTTTATAAAAAAAATTTAATAGACAAGTGCATTAATCGGGCATTTGTTGACGGAACAATTAATTTTTTTTTCGATATTAGTCTTTTGAATGGGGACCTTCATGATGATTTCGGCAAAAATTCATAATCGGTTGATGAATTATATATTTTTTTAAAAACAAATTCAATAAACTGATGCATCATTCGAGCATCAGTTGATGAAAACAACTGTTTTTTCGATATCCTAATTAAAAAAAGTCGACATAGAAAAAAAACGAATTTTCCTGTAGGCAAATGCCTGATTAATGCATTTGTCGACTAAATTTGTTTAAAGAATTTATAAAATTGATCAACTTATTATGGATGATGCTGAAATTCTAATAAAGTTCCCAATTGGAAAGACTGGCATTGAAAAAGCCGAATTTTTCTGTCGGCAAATGCCCGAATAATGTATTTGTTTATTAAATTTGTTTTTGAAACATATATTAATCAAAAAATTATGAATTTTTCTGAAATTATAATGAAGTTCCTAATTTATAAAAAATTACATCTAAAAAAAAAACGAATTTTCTGTCGAGAAACGCCTGATTACTGCATTTCTTCATTAAATTTCTTTATAATATAAAGAATTATAATCTTTAGAAACAAATTTTTTAATATACTCGTAATATTGTTTTCATTTAAATTTCTTGCAATATATCTTGAAAAAACGTATAATTATTGAAAATCGTAGAAAACATTTTTTCAGCAAATATTTTGTTGTTTAATATATAAAATTGGAACAACTTTATCTAATGTTACTCTATGAAATGGAGGCAATTTCAACCATTTTTATGGTATTGACGAGCACCGGGAACGTCAAATAGATCAAATGGCCATTTTTTCTCCATATTCGTTTGTTTATAAAAAATTGAAAACCTAATTGAAGAATGAGGCTCGACAACTCTTAAAAATCTTGAGAGCTTTTTCCCCACTCAAATCGCTCAGTATTTGTGGGCTGTACGTTATTTTGAAACAAAAATGTCATTTTTTTCCCCACTTTGAGCCGGGAATGTGAAAATGAGATCCTTTCCTCTTTATTTTTAGGGTAAACGGCAAATTCAAAGAGGACCTAAAAGCCCGCGCCCTCGAGGAAAAGGCGAAACGAAAAGAAGAACGTCTCGAGCGAAAAGAGCGGAAAAAGGAAGAAAGGCAGAAACAAGTGGCCTTCCAAGCCTACATAAAGGAATGGAACAAGCCGAGGGAGGACCTGGAATGCGAGGATTTGTCACCACTTCCTGCCGCAGTGCCAATAAACTGTGGAGTCCCGAACGAGAAATTTGGTGATTTTGCCATGGTCCTCGAATTCCTTCAATTTTTTTACGAGGAGCTGGAAGTTAATACTTATTTCACGGGAGGTCTGACCCTCGAAATTCTCGAGAAGGCGATGATGGGAAAGGACGTTGGTGGTCCCTTCAGCGACTTGGTGCAGCTTCTTCTTGCAAATATTTTCAAGTACCAGGCGGAGGAGGAGAATGAAATTCATGCAGATGCAGCCGATTTGAAAGACGATATTAATATTGACAAGGGAGTTCCTTCAATGGCTGAGGCTACAAAACTTGCGACGCTCGCTTCCACCTGGTGTCAAAATCATCAAGGATGTCAACTCTCGGAATTGGCTCTCGATCATGTCACATTGAGCGAAATTTTGCGACAGCATTTGCTCAGCTCTGGAGGAAGAATTAGCGAGGTGGCTTCCAAATGGAGATATTCGCAGAGAGGTGAGTGAGATTATTCGAAATTGAAAAAGTTTTATTTACAAATTAAAATAAAAAATTTCATTATTTTGTTGATAATTCTAGCCTGGGGATTTGAACGGGAAAGATAGGGAATTTTATTGACCGGTCATTGAATTAAACAAAACAAAAAAAAAACGGGAATTTACTTCTGATCTTAGCCAAATTCAAGTTTTAATAATTTTAGTCAGTTTAGAAAAGGGACCGTACTTACATTACGTACCAGCAGAATAATTAGTAATTTTTTTATTTTAATTTAAACTTGTTTTAATTAGTTTATATATATATATATATAATTAAAAATTTGTCATAAGGACAACCGCAGGATTTCGCCGGGAGCGGGTGCTAATCTGAAAAATTGCACCCGCCTCCAGCGAAA
>NC_046661.1:74944478-74947126 GCF_010883055.1 Belonocnema kinseyi | reverse complement strand
CTATTTTCTTATAAAATAATTATTTTTGGGAGAAAAGTACACTTTTTGACAAACATTCGTCTTTTTTTTAATAAAAATCCATCCTTTTGGATTAAAAATGTATCTGGTTTGGTTAAGAATTATATTATTTGGTTGAAAATTTAATTATTTTCTTGAAAATTCACCTTTGTCATTGAAAATTCATTTCTTTTGTTTTTTGTCATTATATGAAAAATAGTTTTTTTTGTTGTTCCACAATTAATTGCTTTAACTGAAAATATAACTATTTTACTTTTTGTTCAGATTTGTAGTCTCTTTCCTTTGAAAATTCATGTATTTTCTTGAAAATTCGTCTTTTTTGGTAGAAAATTAATCTCGTTGATTGTAAATGTATCTTTTTAGTTGCAAATTCAACTATTTGCGTACAAATTTATTTTGTGGTCAATAATTCATCCTTTCCACTGAAAACCTTTTTTTAAAAAAGGTAACTATGACATTGAAAATTTGATTTTTCGTTAGTTGAAAAATAATTTTTATAACTGAAATTTAAAGTATCAAATGTTTTTCCTCAATCTATCAATCGTCTTTGGCAAGAAGAAGCCTTTTAGTAGAATCTCTTCCTGGAAATTGAACTATTTCGTTGAAAATTCTAATTTTTTGGGGTTGAAAAACAATTTCTCTGCCTGGAAACTCAACTATTCCATATTTTTTGGTAGAATATTAATACTCTTTGGTGAAAAATTCATCTTTTTAGTCGATTTTTTAACCAAATACGTGAATTTTCCACGAAATAAATGGATTTACAATTTAAAAAGACAAATTTACTTCCAAATTGTTAAATTTTAAACTAGAACAGGTCAATTTTTCACCAAAAATGGAACAGTTAAACTTTCAACTAAAATGATGAATCTTCAACTGGAATTGTTGAATTTTATACTTACCAAACGATGAATTTTCAAACAATAAAATAATTTTTTTATAAACAAGACGAACTTTCCACAAATTACATAATTTTTCCAAAAACTAGTTTAACTTTTGAATAAAAAATATCAATTTTCAACCAAATAGTTGAATTTTCATCCAAAAAGATCAAATTTCAACTCAAAATAAAATAGTTGGATTTTCCGTTAAAAATTGAATTCAAAACAAAACACTGGAAAAGTTCAATTTTTAGTTGAAGAATTGATTTTCAACTAAGTAGTTATACTTTCAAAAAGAGATGGATTTTCTATTAAAATGATGAATCTTTCAACAAAACTTAATTTCCAACAAATGAGTTTAGTTTTTAATCGTAAGCAGTTGAATTTAAAAAGAAGGTAAATTATCAACGAAAAATGTAAAAAAATGCATATTATAATTCAGAAATATTTTCTCTTCGAAATACTACTTCTACCTTAAAAACTGCTTAAATAAAAAATTCCCGTTCCACGTTTAAAATAAGTTTTGCAAGGTGAAAACTTCATTTTCAAAATTCTAAGATTTTTTAAAACCATTGTTTATTTTTCCTGACCATTCACATTAAAATCAAAACAATTTTAAGCTTATAATATTTTTAAAATCGGATCTTTTATAAACAGAATCAAACAATATTTCAAATAAAAAATATTAATTTTCAAATTTACTTATTTATTTTAATAGTTGATAGTTTAACAACAAAAGATGAAATTTCGTTTTAAAAAATTAATTTTACAACCAAAAAGGCGAATTTTCGACAAATAAAGATTTTTCAGTCATGAAAGGAAAAAAAAAGTTTTGCTAAATTATTGAATCTTTAAGCCAAAAGACGAATTTTCTGTACAAAAAATGAATTTTCAACTAGAATCTATGAATTTTAAGCAAATAAAACATAATTTTCAAAAAAGAGTTTAGTTTGACTTTTTAACATCAAAGTATGAGTTTTAAATAAGAAGTAAAGTTTCTACAAAGATTCTTGAATTTTCTACCAAAAAGGATGAAATTTAACAAAATTATTGAATTTTAAACCAAACAGTTGTATTTTTATATAAGAAAGATGCAGCTTCTGCTAAAATAGATGAATTTTTAAATTAGAAACATAAATTAAAAAAAAAAACAGTTGAATTATCATTCAAAAAAGATTTTAGTTCACTTTTCAGCACGAAAATATAAATCTTAAAGACGCTAATTTTCTGCATTTTAATATAAGAACGATCGATTTTCTACTAAAAAAAAATGCTTTTGTCAAATAAAAACATGAATTGTCATCCAAAAAGATTTTAGTTATACTTTTTAACATCAAAGTATGAGTTTTGAATAAGAAGTAAATTTTCTACGAAAATATTTGAATTTTCCATCAAAAGAATGACATTTTAACAAAATTATTGAATTTTCTACCAAACATTTATATTTTTATCTAAGAAAGATGCAGTTTCTGAACAATTAGATGACTTTTTAAATTAAAAACATAAATTAAAAAAAAACAGTTGAATTGTCATCCAAAAAAGATTTTAGTTCACTTTTCAAGACCAAAATATGAATTTTAAACAATAAGTTAATTTTCTACAATATAGTTGAATTTTCAAAAAAAATATATATATATAGCTTATATATATATTTTGAGCCAAGACATTCCCGATGATAGCTGCAGGGCGTGCCATGCACACCCCGAGCATTTAGCTCACATACTATCTAGTTGTCCAACACACGCGGGA
>NC_046661.1:74942041-74944378 GCF_010883055.1 Belonocnema kinseyi | reverse complement strand
GTATCAGCCTTGGAGGAGATTATGTTGAGAAATAAAAAAAACAAATTCTTAAAAACGTTGTTTTTCTTGGTCAGGCCGGAAACTTATCAATCCACCCTCGTAGTCCAATTTTAAACGAAAAAGAATAAATTTTCAAAAAAATTGCGGAACTTTCTCAAATATGATACAATTCTCAACAAAATAATATTTCTAAGCACAAGACAAACAAAATAAACTCTTTTCAGATCGTTTGAAATCTTTAAAAATCCTCAGTGTCTTCAGTAATCCTTAATATCTTCCGAAATCTTTGAAATCATCAAATCTAGTCTACACTCAAAAATCAAACGATCAGAAACCCCACAATCCAAATTCGAATTTCTTAAAATGAAATCTTACCCGGGATGGAGAGGAATCTCCAATATCTGCGATGTGCTCGATCAGATCCGAGTAAAACCATCATCTGATCGTCCCTGGAAGCTTCTTGCAGTTCCTTCAATTTATTGTCATACTCCTCCCTCTTCTTCTCCTCCTCGCAATTTCCGCGAGTTATCTTCTTCGGCTTCTGTTCAAGATCCTCCTCGACTTTTCCCTCTTTCTGAAGCTCCTTCATCTTCTCTCGCTCCTCCTTTTCCTTCTTTTGTTCGGCAATCAGGAACAATTTTAGCTCCCTCTTGGCTTGATGCAGTTTCTCGTATCTTTCCTCGATTACATCGCGAATCGAGGCGAAAGTCAAGAGCTGATTTATAAGGCAAGTGATGACGATGAGTCGGTCGTCGAGATCAAACTCGCAGACACTTCTGTGTCCGAGCATTCGCAAAATTCGGGGCTCGTTCATTCGCAGAAGAAGGGCCGGATCGTCGTGATTCGTGTACCCGCCTGGAAGAAATGCCAATTTTTTCCCCATAAATTTCACTTTAGTTTTGATTTCAAAGGGTCACGGCCCAAACTGCTCTCCAATAATAAGATAAATTGTATTTTTAAACAAATCATTTAATTTTTGAACAAAAGATGTGTTTTCAATGAAGAGGATTAATTTTCTACCAGACAAAGACGTGTTTTTAACAAAATACATAATTTTTCAACTAAAAAAATTAGTTTCAAAAAAAAATAAAAGTTATATTTTCAATTGAGAAAATTAAATATTAAACAAAAATAAACTATTTTAACATTTGTTAAATTAACCACAAAAAATGCATTTTCAACCAAAAAGAAGATTTTTTCTTTGAAAAGGATACAAATAGTTGAACTACAACTAAAAAGATGAATTGTCAATGATCAATTAACGAGATTGATTTTTTAACAAAAAATACGAATTTTCAACCGAATATATGAATTTTCAGTTAAAAACACTTAAATGAATATAGAAATGTGATGAATAATCAAGATAAAAATTAATTAAACAATTGAATTTTCAACCAAAAAGATGAATTTTTAATAACGAAGATTAATTTACTCCCAAAAAGACGAATTTTCAACAAAATACATGTACTTTCACTTAAAACAGATCAATTTTCAAAACCAAATTTCCACTTAGAACAATTAATCGTTAACATAAAAAAAACCCAAAAAGAATCTTTCTCAGCTAAAATGATAAGTCATCATAAAAAAAAATTAATTTTTTATCAAAACAGACCAATTTTCATCCAAACAGTTGAATTTGGATCAAGAATAGATGAATTTTCAAACAAAAAAACGAATTTTTCATCAAAAACAATTAATATTCTAACAAAAAACATTGAAAAGTCGAAGTTTGAGTTATATAAAATTATTTTTCAACTAAAGCAAAATCGAATTTTCAATGTCATAGTTACATTTTTAACAGAAAAAGAATGTTAAACCAAAAGGATGAATCACCAACCAGTTGAATTTTCCACTAAAAATATGAATTACCAATCAACGAGATTAATTTTTTAACAAAAAATACAAATTTGCAACAAAATATATGAATTTTCAGTTGAAACAATTGTTATCAGTAGAAAGAATAAACTATTTTCAACATAATAGATAAATTTTCAGCAAAAGAAATAGTTACATTTTCAACAAAAAATAGGTCTTTTAACTAAAACGATGAATTATCAAGCTAAAAATGAATTTAAAAAATTTAATTTTCGACCAAACAGATGAATTTCTAATCACGAAATTAATATTATTCTTCCAAAAAGACGAACTTTCAATAAAATACATGAACTTTCACTTGAAACAGATCAATTTTCAACACAAATTTTCGGTTAAAACAATTAATCATTAACCAAAAACAAAAAAAAAAGAAAGAAATTTTCAAAAAAACGGATTAATATTCTATCAAAAAATATTGAATAATTTAAATCTAAGTTATAAAAATTATTTTTCAACAAAAGA
>NC_046661.1:74921669-74941941 GCF_010883055.1 Belonocnema kinseyi | reverse complement strand
CCTTTTTAAACTCGGAAACCCACTGCTTAATGGTTGAATACGATGGGGAGGATGTCCCCAGTGTTGAGTCCATCTCTTCTTTGATTTCCTTCGGCTTTAACCTTTTAGCACGATTTTCCAGCTTTTCCATTTTTAAGAAAAACACAGAGGCGTCTTGTTCAGTGTGCTCTGAAATCTAAACTAACATGGCGATCGGGCTGAAACTATAGCTACAAGCTATCTGAGGATGGTACTATAGAACGTCACCTCAAGGTAGGCCTAGTGGCGCCATCTCTTGGTCAGGCCGGAAACTTATCAATCCACCCTCGTATTTTGTTGAAAATTTATCTTTTTGAGTTGAAAAACCAATTATTTTCGTAACAAATTTAACCAGCTGATTGTAAATAACCTTTTTTTGTTGAAAATTCATATTTTGGGGTTTTCGGATGTAAATGCGACTCCCTGGTTGAAACCCTTTTTTTTCATGAAAATTAAGCTAGTTTGTCGAAAATTCTTTTTTTGTTTGTTAATGATACGTCCTTTTAGTAGAAAAACATTTTTTGGTTGGAAATTTAATTTTTTTGTTGAGAGTGCAACTATTTTGTTAGAAATTCATTTTTTTGTTGATGATTTATCATTTTAGTTGAAGAAGTTTCTTTTTTGTCAAAAATTATTTGTTATGTTGATGATTCATCCATTTAGTAGCAGTCTTTTTTTTTGAAAATTGAACTAATTTGTTGAAAATTTATTTTTATTTTTGATGATTCAGTCTTTTAGTAAAAAAAAAAACTTTTTTTAAATATTTCCTTTCACAGAAAAGTTAACTATTAGATGTTTTGTGGTAGAATATTAACCCACTCTCCTAAAAAAATTCACCTTTTTGGTAAAAAAAATCATTTCTTTATTAAAAATTTATCTATTTTGTTAAAAATCGTATTTTTATTTTAACGTTTGTTTTAACTGTAAATGTAGCTTCTATTTCTTTTGACAATTGATCTTTAATAGTGAAAAATTTATGTCTTGTTGAAAATTCGTCTTTTTTGTTCGAAAATTCAAGTATTTTTTATTGATTTGTTTTCAGGATCATTCGTCGTTTTAGTTACAAAAAACTTATTTTTTATGAAAAATTTAATTATTTCGTTTAACATTTTATTTCTTTGTTGACAAATAATTTCTCTGGCTAAAATAAGATTTATTTCCTTTGTTGAAAATATAACTATTATATTTAAAATACTTTTTTTATACAAAATTAATTGCTTCAATTGCTTGTTTAAAAATGATATATTTTGTTGAAAATTCGTATTTTTGGTAAAAAAATTCAACTTTTTAATCGCAAATTCAATTATTTGCATAAAATTTTGTTTGTTAATTATTTATCCTTTCGACTGAAAATCCTTTTTTGTCGTTGAAAATGTAACTATTACATTGAAAATTAATTTTTTACGTTCAAAAATAACTTTTATAACTGAAATTTAAGTTATTCAATTTTTTTTTAGAATATTAATCCTCTTTGGTAAAAAAATAATCCTTTTACTTTATTTTTGTTTCTTTGTTGAATAATAAACTATTTCGTTAAACATTCAATTTTTTGTTGTCGAAAAAGAATTTCTCTGACTAGAGGTTTCATGTTTTTTGGTAAAATATTAATTCTTTATGGTGAAAAATTCATCTTTTTGGTTGAAAATTAATTTTTGTTCAAAATTAAAATAAATTAATTAAATTTTGTTCAAAATTGATGTTTTGTAGTTAAAAATCCATCGTGCTTGTAGAATATTAATCCTCTTTGGTGAAAATTTAATCCTTCTAGTTGCATTTTTTTATTAGACTATTTCATTCAAAGTTCGATTTATTTTGATTAAAAAATATTTTTTTTACTGTCAGTTGAACTACTATTTCACGTTTTTTGGTAGAAGATTAATCATCTTTGGTGAAAAATTATACTATTTTGTTGAAAATCCTTTTGTTGTTTTTAAAATGTAATTATTTCAAATGAAAATATACTTATTCCATTTTTGTTCAAAATTGACCTTTTGTAGTTGAAAATTCGTATTTTTCGGTAGAAATTTAAGCTTCTTGATTGAAAATTCATCTTCTATTTGTTTGAAAATCCATTTTTTGAGGAAAATTTAACTGTTTTTTTTTTAATATCTTTTTATTTCATTGAAAAATTATGTATTTTATTATAAATTCAATTTTTTTGGTGTTTTTTTTTAAGTTAATCTTTTGTGGTTGAAAATTTGTCTTTTTGTTAATAGAAAATGAAGCTTCTTGATTGAAAATTTATATTCTTAATGGAACATTGAACTATTTAGTTGAAAATTAATTTTTAGATTGAAAATTTAATTGTTTCCTTAAAAATTATTAATTTTTTTTTTTTTAATTGAAAATTCATGTATTATCTTAAATATTCGGCCTTTTTGGTAGAAATTTCATCCTCTTGGTTACAAAATGTATCATTCTGGTTGAAAATACATTTATTTGGTTGAAAATTTAACTATTTTGTTGAAAAATGTTTTCTTTTGTGTGACAATTGACTTTTTTCAACTGAAAATATTACTTCCATTTTTTGTAACAAAAATTTATCTTTTTAATTAAAAATTCCACTATTTGTTTGAAAATTTTACTATTTGGATGAAAATTAATTTTTTCGAATTTAATTGAAAATTCAACTATTTGTGTGAAAATTGATGTATTTTGGTTGAAAAATCAACTCTGCTTAAAAGCGTATCTATTTTGTTGAAAACAAAAAGATTTAAAAATATTTTAATTAAAGCTTTCGAAAAGAGTTTAGAAAGCTTTTTGGAGACTTCTAAAGAATTCAAGGGAGTTTTACAGATTTCAAAAGATTCTACGAAGATTTCACAAAAATTTCAATAATTTCACCAAGGCTTTTACACCAGATTTCAAGAGTGATCAACTCCTTTAATTTGGTTGATTTACAATCATAAATGATAATTTCAACCAACATTAATTCAATCATCTTTTTAAGGAATTTTCGTGGAGAATGACGAGTGGTGGTCGGGAACTTGTGTCCCAGGTGGAACTCCTCTCATTCCGGAACTCCAAAATCGCGAGTCGACTTACGCCTACCTTCGTAGCAAGTTTGATGACGAGTTTAGCGACAAGGAAAACAGTTTCAACAAAAAGTCGAAAAAGTCCCCGAAGAAGGTGAGCTTTGCAGACAAAAATGGACTCAAGTCCCCGAAAAAGGAATTGAAAATGGATGCAAACGTTATGACGATGCTCATGGCCTGCACTGGGGACAAAGAATGTCAAATTCATTGCAAACGAGAGGGACCAAAGTGGAATTTCTATGGGAATCGGGAGGACATTGAGGCAATGATTAACGGGCTCTGCAAACGGGGAATTCGCGAGGGAGAACTGAGGAATAACCTTATTATGGAATCATCAAATCTCGTTGAAATTATTGAAGAGTGCCCCCGACACAAACTTAATCCGGACGTTGTAAGTACCAGTTTTATTTTTATATTATTTAAAATAATATCATAATCTCAGGGATCAAAGTCTTTTCCCTATTTAGCCTATTCTCGTAAAAAATGTCCCGATTCTCTTTAAATATACGATATTTGGAAATACAATTGTTTGTTTTATATCTACAAAATTATTCTAGAATTAGTCGCTTTTCATTTAATAAATTAATTCGTCGATTAATCACTATTCATTTCAGAACTATACCTATTTTTGAATTATCTTGAATTCTTTTAAATATTTCGGGGCGCTTATCAAGAGTCTGAGAAATTTAAAAAATAGATTTCAATAATTTGAAGGAATTTTTCAGATTTTAGGGTATTTTTTGAAACCCTTGAGGCATTTTCAGGAGTTTTTAATTTGAAGTATTTTAGGAAATTTTAAAAGATCCAAGGATTTTTAAAACATTTTTTTATTAATTTCATTAATTTGAAATGATTTTAAAGATTTCGAAATATTTTAAGATTATGGAACGATTTTACAGGACGTATGAGGGGTTTTAAAATGTTTCAAAAGATTTCACGTTATTTTATGAGATTTCCGAGGATTTCAATGATTTTAAGGTATTTTAAAACTCAATGTATTTTAATACATTTCCCATGATTACAGAAAATATCTTCATAGAATTTCGCGGGATTTTATAAATTATTAGTGGATTATAAAGAATTTATTCATGAGAAGTAAAGTATTTTGTAGGGTTCTAAAGATTTGAAGATTCATGAAAATATTTTTAACCTGCACGAATTTTTCTCGAAATTTTTCAATATCATTCCAAATTTAAGAAAATTACTTTATAATCTTCTAAATTCCTCCAGCAATTTTAAGAAAAATTGTTGAAAACTTGAAAACTTTCGAAATTCTTTTAAATTCTACTGAATATGCCTTGAATTTACCCGATTTTTGTTCGTTTTTAATTTGCAATCTTATCAAATTGAAACATTTTGCTTTAAAATTAAAGTTAATTTTTCAAAATAAAATATTATTTAAAACTTTCACACGAATATAAGAAAATTTTTTTTTTATTTTGTCAGACCTTCAACCTTCTAATTTCTAAAAATTATTCAACTTTTTCCTGCATTTCTTATTTATTTTACAAAATTAAAAAAATGCCTGAAAATCTTTCCGATTCTTTTTGGACTATTTTTTAAATCTTCTAAAATCTTTTTAAATAATTTCTTCAAATTAATTTTTCGAAATAAAAAATTATTTTAATTTTTCTCAGGAACCTGAAAAAATGTCTTTCATTTTCGTGAGACTTAACAAAATTCTGTAAAAAATCATTACAAGTTTTAATTTTTTTTATTCGTTTCAAAACTTTTGAATATCTCTTAAACTTACTCAAATTTTTTCTTAAATTTTGTAATATGGCAAAAATGCAATTCCAATGCATTTTAAAGAGATTTAAACAATTTAAAGAGATTTCAAAGGGCTTTAATAATTTTAATGGATTTCAAAGAAGTTTCCACAAAACATATGATGGATTTCGTAAAGGTTTCAAAGATTTAAAAAGGTTTTAAAAGATTTTCCAATTTTTTTCAATTCATTTGTAATTTGCCCTGAGTTCTTATTATATTATCCTAAATCCTTGTAAATTCTTATATTCACTCACCTCTATACAATTCAATCTATTTTTCCATATTTTTCACTTGTTTTTAATTCACTTGATTGGTTATTAATTTAAGCTTGGTTATTTAATGAATTTTATCCCATTCTTGTTTCCCTCAAATTTCTCTAAATTTACTCAAATTTTATTGTAATCAACGGAATTTTTCGATTAAAATTTTTTTTCCATCTTATTTGAATTCTTTTGAACTTAAATTAAATTTTTTGTAGTCATTAGTCACTTCTTGTGTTAGAAATTAGTAGGATTTCATATATTCGAAGAGGTTGGAATTGTTTTGAAATTTACCCAGAATTATTTTTTATTCTTTGGAATTCCCTTGAATTTTTAATTTAATTGAATCCCTCTCAATTCACTCAAATCTACTTAATTTAGTACATTTTTGTTCAATTTTTTATTATTTTAATTGTCTTAAATTTTTCTAAGGAAGTTTTTCATATTTTTAAATTTATTTGTTTTTTTAATTCATCTTGACTTTTTCTGAATTTCATCGAATTCTTTTCTTTTATGTTAAATTCCTCGAAATTTATTCCAGTTTTGCGGAAATCAATGGATTTATTTTTAAACATTTTTCCACTTCATTTAAATTCTTTTAAATGTAACTTGAATTGTTCTGAAATCTTCTGAATTTATCTGGAATTTGTTACCCTTTGAGCGCGATAAAGTACCCTATGAGCGTGACAAAAATGTCCCTTTGGTCCCTATATTTTACTTGTAAATGTCAGGGAATTTTATAGAGAGCTTGGTTAATTTTTTTAATTGCATTATTAAATTAAATAAAAATGATTCTTCATTTGTAAAAGTAGCTTTTTATTACTGTATTGAACTATTTTGTTAAAAATTCTTTTTTTTTTGTTTTGTTTGAAATCAATTTTTCTTAACTGTAAACTGAAATATTCTGTTTTTGTTGTTAAAGAACCATAATTTAATGTAAAAATTCATCTCATTGGTTGTAAACCGTTGGTTGAGCTTTTTTGTTGAAAATTAATTTTTCTTTGTTTGAAAATTAACTATTTCACTGAAAATTTAATTTAATTTGCTTATTTGTTTGTTTTTATGTTGTTGAAAAGTAATTTTTGTTTACATAAAATATAACCATTCCATACTAGGTTGAAAAATTATTTTTTACGGTCGAAAATTTTGACTTTCTTGGTGCAAAATTAATCTTCTGGTTTGAAAATTAATATTCTGGTTGAAAAATTAATGACTGCAGTTAAATACCCATTATTTTAGATGAAAAATCGTGCTTTTGGTTTTAAATTCAACTGTTAATTGAAAATTTATCTTTTAAGTGTAAAAAATGGTCACATTGGTTGAAAATGAATTTTTTAATTGAACACTTAACTATTCAATTGTTCTTTGACAATTGATCTTTTTATTTTAAAATTCATGTATTTTCTATAAAATTTGTCTCCTTTGGTAAAAATTAATCTTTCATTTCATTTTCGGTTGAAACTTGATCTGTTTTAGTTAAAATTCAACTATTAAGTTGAAGATTGGTCTTTTGTATTTGATAATAAAAATATTTCATTATAAATTCACGTATTTTGTTGAAAAATCGCCTTTCTGGTAGAAAAATAATCTTTTTTGTTGAAAATTGGTCTTTTTTAGTTCTTTCTGGCATAAAATAAAACTACTTAGTTAAAAGTTAAATTAAATTTGTTTTAAAAATTAATCTTTTTTTCTTTGGCGGAAAAATAATTTCTTTATCTGAAAATTTAACTATTCGATTTTTGGTTGAAAAGCGATCTTTTTTAGTTCAAAATTCAGATATATATTTGAAAACTGATCTTTTTCAGTTTGAAAATTTGACTGATTGAGAATTAGTGTTTTTTTAAATCTCCTTTTTGGTAAAAAAGTAATGTTTTTTGTTAACAAGTCAACTATGTGGTTAAGAGTTTATTCTATCTTTTTGAAAAATTCAAATTTCTACTTAAAAACTTAGGAATTTGAAGCGGTTTAAATTGCAAATGATGTTAATTTTAAATACAAAAACAGTGTAGTGTAATAAAAACATTGAATTTTCGACAAATTATTTAAATCCTCAACTAAAATAGATGAATTTTAAACCGTACATTTTTTGATTGAAAATTGAACTATTTTGTTCAAAAATACTTTTTTTTAGTTGAAAATTTGTTCTACAAACTTAGAATGTAACTATTCTATTTCTACTTGTAAATTCATTTATTTGATTGAAATTTAATCTTTTCGGGTTGAAAGTACAATTATTTAGGTAGAAAATTCATTTTCCTGGATTTAAAATTCAACTTTTTTTTACAAGTTCACATTTTCGGGCTGAGAAATTAACTGTTTAGGAAGAAATTCGCCTTTTTTACATAAAAATTCAACAGCTTGGATTTTTTTCGTTGAAAAAGTAAAAAAGTAGTATTTTTTTTTGCTTAATTCAACTGTTTTTGGTTGAAAATTAACCTATTTTTTTGCTGGAAATATCCAATATTTAACGATTTTGTTGAAAAATTGTTTTGAAATTTTGAATTTGGAATCATTCTTGATTAGAAGGACGTTTTAAAACACATAGAAATTGTTTATTGAATCTATAGAATTCCTGAAAATAAAATCAAGAATACAACGGCCAAATTTCGACAAGCAGCATATAATGCTTCTATTGCAATTCCAAAAAAATTTCCCCTTAACAAAAATTTTGATCTCTGGACAAAAATAACAAAAAAGGAAAGAAAAATGAGAAGGCAACCAACCAAATCCCGTCCCTTCTCTTTTTTTATTTCTTTCGTCATTTTTATTTTTATCACTATCAAATTACAATAAAAGAACTTTTCTAAATAATATTACTTATAAATGTTCTTTTATTGTGATTTGATAATAATAATAATAATAATAAAAATGACGAAGGAAATAAAAAAAGAGAAGGAACGGGATTTGGTTGGTTGCCTTCTCATTTTTCTTTCCTCTTTTTTTATTTTTGCCCAGAGATCGAAATTTTCTATACATCAACTTGATTATTGGACGTTAAATAGGATTTTACATTTCATCGTAATATATTTTAAATTTTAGTTGTTTATTTAATAAAAACCTCATTTTTTCTTGGACTTTTGTTATATCGCCGTGAACGGTTTTTAATCTTTCCCCTTTTTTTCGTGAAATAATTACCCTCTTTCTTGATGAAAAGAATTCTTGAAAATAAAATCAAGAATCTGACGACCAAATTTGGACAACCACCACAAAATGTTCCCATTGGAATCTGAAAAAAAGGAATACTTCTCTTCCCTCCTTTCCCTCTAAAAAAGAAAAAAAGAAAAAGAAATTATTCATCTTTACTTTGGACTAATATAAAAAGGAGGAAAGAAAAATGAGAAGGCAACCAACCTAATCCCCTTCAGTCTTTTTTTTATTTCTTTCGTCCTCTTTATTCCCAGCATTATTAAACCCCAATAAAAAACATTAAAAATATATATATATAATAATCACCAACGTTTCGGCACTCATACAGCACCCTTATCAAGGCAAAAAATATATAATATAAAATAAAATAAAAATAAATTCAAATGAAAAAGTATAAATAAACAAAAAATAAATCAAATCAAAATAAAATTTGTTGCCGGGAGGAACAGCACACTTGCCACGATGCTATCTCACAGACAACTGAGAATCAAGTTGAATCAAGAATCATTTGATTTTTTATTTCATTTTATATTATATATTTTTTTGCCTTGATAAGGGTGCTGAATGAGTGTCGAAACGTTGGTGATTATTATATATATATTTTTAAATGTTTTTTTATTGGGATTTGATAATGGTGGGAATAAAGAGGACGAAAGAAATAAAAAAGAGACGGAAGGGGATTTGTTTGGTTGCCTTCTCATTTTTCTTTCTTCCCTTTTATTTTTAAGTAAAGTAAGTAAATTTTAAAGTAAAGATGAATAATTTTCCTTTCTTTTTTCTTTTTTAGAGAGAAAGGAGGGGAGAGAAGTGTTCCTTTTTTCAGATTCCAATGGGAACCTTTTGTGGTGGTTGTCCAAATTTGGTTGTTAGATTCTTGATTTTATTTTCAGGAATTCTTTTCATCAATTTTGATTATTGGACGTTAAAAAAGGATTTTACATTTGATTGTTTTCCTAGTTAAATATCCTAAATTTGTACCCTCTTTCTATTTTTTTTGAGCTTCTTTTGCACTCGGCTCCCTGTAATGTGTCGATGACTATTTTGATTAATCGAAATTTCCTATTCCTCTCAGTATACGGAGCCAATAAAGGAATCGGCGAATAAAGGATCGAAGAAACCAAAGCACGATAAGGAGGGAACGAATCTGAACTTCCCAACGGACATGGCGATCGATTCAGTGATGGAATTGACATTCCGCGATTATGTCCTTGATTTGGAGGAGAAAATTAAGCTTGGATGTCTGGGCTCGTTGAAGGTGATTGACAGGGACTCCTGGAGGAAAGCAATACAGGATGGTCAGTACGAGAAACAGTGTGATCGGCTTGTTTATGGAATGAACGAAGTGGAGGTGGATGTTATTGTTAATTCTACTTTGGACAAGATTAAAAACGAGTCGAGGAACAGCCGACCGAATACTCCGGATTCCGAAGTCGGCAGTGTTGGTACGAAGAGCTACAGGGATCCTGGAAAATATCTCGGTCCATCTGGCGATGACGAAATGAGTCCAGATGCAAAGCAGCAGATGTCCATCAGACAAATGGCATGTGCCATTTTGCAGGTGAGGGTTTTATTTTGTTTTAGTGTCAGGGTGTATGATAAGTTACTTGAGATATCGGCCATAAAATACTTTACGACTTCTGGGAGGGATAATTTTGTTGAAAAATGGTTGAAAATTCAACTTTGTGGTTAAGAATTCTTGAATTTTATTAAAAACTTCGTCCTTTTTTTGTAGTAGATTAATTTTTTTGTTTAAAAATTCAACTTTTTGGTTGAGAATTCTTTAATTTTCTTAAAAATTCGTTTTTTTTTAGTTGAAAATCCAACTTTCTAATTGAGAACTCTTGAATTTGATTAAAAATTAGTCTTTCTTTTTTTTTAGTGAATTAATCTTGTTTAAAAATTCATTTGTTTTAGTTGAAAATCCAACTTTCTAATTGAGAACTCTTGAATTTGATTAAAAATTAGTCTTTCTTTTTTTTTTAGTGAATTAATCTTGTTTAAAAATTCATTTGTTTTAGTTGAAAATTCAACTTTCTGATTGAGAACTCTTCAATTTTATCAAAAATTCGTCTTTTTTGTAGTTAATTAATCTTCTTTAAAAATTCATTTGTTTTAGTTGAAAGTCCAACTTTCTGATTGAGAACTCTTGAATTTTATCAAAAATTCGTCTTTTCTTAAGTGAATTAATCTTGTTTAAAAATTAATTCGTTTTAGTTGAAACTTCAACTTTTTGGTTGAGAACTCTTCAATTTTTATACAAATTTGCCTGTTTTGGTCGAAAATTAATCTTTTTGTTTAAAAATGGTTGAAAATCGAACTTTGTGGTTGAGAATTCTTAAATATTATTTAAAAATTCGTCTTTGTTTTGTTGTAAATTAATTTTTTTTAGAAATTCTTTTTTAGTTACAAATTTTAACTTTTTGGTTAAGAACTCTTTAATTTTATTAAAATATCGTCTTTTTTTAGTAAATTAATCTTCTTGTTTAAAAATTCATTTGTTTCAGTTGAAACTTCAACTTTTGGTTGAGAATTCTTGAATTTTTGTAAAAATTCGTCTATTTCGGTGGTAAATTAATCTTTTTGTTTAAAAATTCTTCTTTTTTAGTTCAACCATCAACTTTTTGGTTGACAATTCTTGAATTTGGTTAAAAATTCTTTTTTTTTCTGTAGAAAATTATTCTTTTTGTTTAAAATATAATCATTTTGGTTGAGAATTTTTAAATTTTATTAAAACTTCGTCTTTTTTGGTAACAAGTTAATCTTTTAGTTTAAAAATTCTTCTTTTTTAATTGAAAATTCAACAGTTTTTTTGAGAATCTTTCCATTAAAAAAAATTAGTTTTTTTGGTATTGAATTAATCTTTTTGTTTAAAAATTATTTTATTTCTTATTTAAAAATTTAACAGTTTTGTTGGGAATTCTTGAATTTGGTTAAAAGCTCGTTTTTTGTTGTAGAAAATTAATCTTTTTTTTTTAAATATAATCTTTTTGGTTACGAATTTAACAACTAGGTTTTAAAGTTGATGAACTGCTTTCTCAACAATGAAAAAAATTTCTTTCTTTCTTAAAAGTTCAACTTTTTGGCTGAGAATTCTTGAATTTTATTAAAACTTCGCCTTTTATGGTAATAAATTAATCTTTTAGTTAAAAAATTCTTTCTTTCTTAAAAATTCAACAGTTTGTTTGAGAATTCTTGAATTTTGTTAAAAATTCGTCTTTTTTGGTAGTAAATTAATCTTTTTGTTTAAAAATTTATCTTTTTTTAGTCGAAACTTCCAATTTTTGGGTGAGAACTCTTAAATTTGATTAAAAATTCGTCTTACTTAGTAATAAATTAATGTTTTTACTGAGAATTTCTTCTTTTTTAGAGTTGAAAATTCAACTTTTTGGTTGAAAATTTAACAACTAGGTCTTAAAATTGAACTACTTTCGTAAAAATGCATTTTGTGGCTACCTGTTGAAAATTTTCCTATCCGATTTTGTGTCGAAAATGATTATTTTTTTTTAGTAAAAATTCAACTTTTTCTTCAAATAAAACTATTTTGTTAACATGTTTTTAAATTAATCTAGTTTAGTTGAATATTCAACTTTTGAGTTTGAGAATTCTTGTATTTTGTTGAAAATTCGTCTTTTTTGGTATGAGATTAACTTTTGTTAAGTAAAAATTTCATGTTATAACTATTTCGTAAAAAACAATGCCCGGATTAACTGTTATATAAATTCCAATTAGGCAATTAGAAAGAGAGTGGGGGGGGGTCAAAAATTGCTCAAAATTGATAACGTAGCTTATGGATGATCTTAAATAAATTTTATTTTTATGAAAATTTAACTATTTGATAGGTAACTTGTTGGTTTGCTTGAAAATTGATGTATTTTATTGAAAGTTCGTCTTTTTGGTAAAACATTAATCATCTTGATCAAAAATTCATCTTTTTGGTTAAGAATGAAACTATTTTGTTGGCGATTTATTTTTTATAATTGAAAATTTAAGTACCGGTTTAAAAGTTTAGCTACTTCGTTAAAAATTAGTTTTTTCGAAGACTTACCTCTAGTTGAAAATTCAACTTTTTAGTATAAAAGTCCATTTTTTCAGTTATTTATTAATTTTTTAAATTAATAATTTAACTATTTCATTTTGGTTGAAAAATTATCCTTTACTAGTTAAAAATTCAACTAATTGGTTTGGAAATTCGTGTATTTTGTTTAAAGCTTGCCTTTTTGGATAGAATAAGAATCCCCTTTGTTGAAAATTAATTTTCTACCATTTTCGTCTTTTTTGGGAGTAATTATTGTTTTTGGTTAAAAATTCATCTTTTTAGTTAAAAATTCATCTATTACAGTTAAAGATTCATACTTTTAGTTAAAAATTCAATAGTTGGGTAAAAAAAAATAATGGTTTTAAACTGAAAATGTAACTATTCCATTTTTGATTGAAAATTGATCCTTTTTATTTCAAAGTCCAACTATTTGGCTGGAAATTCCTTTTTTTCATCTGTTTTGTTCAGAAATGATCTTTCTTGGTAGAAAATTAATCTTGTATGAAAATTCAAATATTCCTATTAAATGTTTATAATTGTATTTGTAAATTTATCTTGTTGGTTGAAAATTTAACTATTACAGTTAAAGATTTATCATTTTAGTTGAAGATTTATCAATTTGATTACAAATTTAACTATTTTTTTTGAAAATTCAAGTATTTTTTTGAAGAATTGTTTTTTTTTGTAGAAAATTAATCTTCTTGTTTGTGATTTCATCGTTTTACTTTAAAATTCATTATTACAGTTAAAGTTTCATCATTTTAGTTGAAAATTGAAATTTTTGTTGAAAATAAAAATACTTGGTTGTAAGTGAAACTCTGTTGTTAAAATTCATGACTTCTTGATATTTGTTTGCGTGATAAATTAATTGTTTTAACTGAAAAATTTAATTATTCTATTTTTAGTTATAAATTGATCTTTTTTTGTTGATAATGAACTTTTTGGTACTTTCGAGATAAATTCAAGAAATACATTTTTGTGCTCCTTGTATTATTTAATTATTTAATTAATCTATAACGCTAATATATTAAATAATATCTTTTAATACAATTTGTTACAGCTTTCTAAATTTAGGCATATTAATTAAATCCCCAAAAACTGAAAATAAAAAATTATTTATAATAAACCCGCGCGATACTGTATACATATTCGGAGTTGATTCTTTTAAAAAATGCGAAATTTTTTAATGGCTCCGCACCATGAAAAATTAGACTTGGAAAAAACCTGGAATTGTCTGGGAATTTTTTCCCGCGATTTAAGTAGGCACCCTGTCTCGAGAAAACCCCGAAATTGCAGGGTGTGTAGTGACCTTGAAAACTTGGAAATCTCCTTGATTTTTTTTTTAAACCTTGAAAACCTGGATATACAACGGATTTTTCGAGGGGTTGAACACTGGGTTTTTGAGTGTACGACAGATTTCTAAAGGTTACACAATGTTTCTAAAGATTCAAAATATTTCAAACATTTCAAACTATTTTAAGTATCTTTAACATTTCATAAAGATTTCACGGATGTTAATGATTTAAAAAAGGCGAGCACGCCAGATTTCAATAAAGATTTCACAGCAATTTCACAAACATTTTAAAACTCTAAAGATTTAAAGGATTTCAAAGATTTGAAAAAGGGTACAGTACTACATATTTCAAAGATTTAAAAAAAATTGAAACGATTTCCAGAGGTTTTAAAACGTTTTAGAAGATTTAAAAATATTTCAAATAATTCAATGACTTCAACGAATAGAAAAAATTTTCTAAACAAAGATTCAGGAAAGATTTTATAAACATGTCAAAATATTTGACAAAGATTTCAAGGATTTCAAACATTCAAAAAAGGCGCTTACACTAGATTAAAAAGTATTCACAAAAATTCCCCAAAAGTTTCGAACATTTCATAAAGATTTGGAACATTTCACAAAGATTTTTAAACTTACAAAAGAGTTTAAAGATTTTAAAAAGGGTATATTAAACCACATTTCTAAGATTTCAAAACATTTCAAAATTTTGTAGGAGATATCAAAATAATTCACTAAGATTTGGAATAATTAAAATAATTCCAACGAATCCACAAAGAATTTTAAAGACTTCGAGCACTGCACAAAGATTTTAAAACTTTCAAAAGATTTTAAAGATTTCAAAACATTAAAAATATTTTAAATAACTTCAACATTTTTTAGGAGATGTCAAAAAATTTCACAGAAGTTTAAAAGATTTCATAAAACATTCATAAAGATTTCAAAACAATGCGAGAATTTCAAAGATTCAAAGAAGGGTATAGTATACCAGATTTAAAAGATTTCAAGCCATTTCAAAGATCTTAAACGATTTAAAAATGTTTGACGAGATTTCAATCGATTACAAAAGATTTCTTAAATATTTTAAAGAATTCTTAAGTATTTCAAAACATTTCAAGAATTTCAAAGATTTCAAAACATTTAATAGATTTTTAATCATTTTAAAAGGTTTCAACAAATTTAAGAAGATTTTAATAATTTCAAAAGAACAGAAAAGATTTCACGATCAAAGATTAAAGAAACATTTCAAATATATTTAAAAGATTTTATAAAGATTTAAAAAGATTTAACAATGATTTCAAATATTCCAGTGATTTCAAACGAATACAAAAGACTTAGAGAAGATTTAAAGATTTAAAAAGATTTCAAGAATTTCAAAAAATTTCAAAGATTTTATGCGATTTCAAAAAGTTTCAAACCATTTGAGAAGATTTCAAAAGACTTCAGTGATTTTAAATAAACATAAAAGATTTCGCAAACAAAGATCAAAGAAAGAGTTCACAAAGATTTCAAGAATTTTCAAGATTTTACAAAAGCTTGAAAAAATGCCAAAAGATTTCTTAACGGTTTCATCGAAATTTTAAGCTTTCACCAAGGTTTTTAATGCTTCACAAAGATTTCAAAAGAATTCACAAAGTTTTCAATGATTTCAAAGACATTACAAAGATTTAAAAATATTCCTGAAGATTTCACAAAGACGACTCATGTTTACAAAAAATTAAGAATTTTTTGTTTATTTACGATTCGGCTTTCTTTACAAATTTTTGGCCAATAAAAAATGAAATGGCTCATTTTTTATTGTATGAAAAACGTTTATTTCATTATTTGATGTAAAAAAAGGGGCGCGGAAAGTTTTTGATTTCTTGACCTGGAAAAGATCTTGAATTTTTTTTACTAAGAATCGCTAGACACCCTGAATTGTCAAGAAATTTTTCTCCACGTTTCGAGTAGACATCCTGATTGTATTTAATCTCGTTCTGTTTAATAAATTGAAAATGTTTGATGAAACAGGTGTACCACGCTATAGAACCAAAGTACCTGAAAAAACCTCTGGGAGTTGACGAGAAAGATAAGAAGTGGTCGAGCGAGGAGGCTCGAGACCGATGGGAACAGTCTCTGATGGCCTCGACAAGTTGGTCCCAACTTTTCCTTCATCTAAGTACGCTCGACAACAGCATCGCCTGGGGAAGAAGTGCATTGAATGCTCAGTGTCGAATTTGTCGAAGACGCAGGGACGCCGAAAATATGTTGCTTTGCGACGGATGCAATAAGGGACATCATCTCTACTGTTTGAAGCCTAAACTAAACGTTAGTATGACATGAAAAATACGAGAAAAGGAAAACGCCTCTTTTTTTTAATTTGATTCTAATACAATTATTAAATTTAACAAAAATTGCAATGAATTATTTGCAGGCAATTCCTGAGGGCGATTGGTTCTGCTCGACTTGTAAACCACGAGAAGTAAAGCCAAAAGAAAAGGCCAAGAAGAGAAGAAAGTTTGAGGACGAGCTTGATGATGACGCAGTGCTGACCAAAGAAACGCGCCAGAATCGAGCGAAGAGAGTCCCTGGAAGCGAGGATGAAAATGGAGAAGAAGAGACGAATGAGGAAAATGATGAGGAGGAGACTGACGATGAATCGTACGTTTTTGAAAATAAATATTTTATTATTAGACAAAAAAAACTCGTTAAGAGCGCGATCATTTTGTTTGGTCTCATGCAATTTTTAAATTACAATATAAAATTGATAGTAGTGTCATATTTTTGTGTTTTATAGTATCTATTATCTAAATTAATATAAATGAAAGGCAATGAGGGATACTTTTTTTATAAATGATGAAAATTGATTTCGATATTTTTAGTAAAAATATTAATTTTCGATGAAAAACACTAAAATAATATTTTGTTTTAATGGTGCGTTTTATTTGGAAACTATAATACTTTTTTGTTTGTTTAAAATCACCGATTTTTTATGCAAAGTTTAACATAACTTACAATTTTTCGAAAATAGTGAAATATCGATTTCCGATATAAAACGCCAACATAAATTTAATTTGTAAAAAAACGACGATTCCACTCTGAAATCTAATGATTTTTTAAAATTAAAAATTAAAATTTTTGACGAAAAACATTAACGGTGTATAACAAAAAATTATTCATAATTGTAAAGCTTCTTTGTAAAATAATTATTTTTGTTTAAAATAATCGATTTTCGGTGAAACGTGTTAAATTAGCCTGAAATTGTTTTTAAAATGTTGAATCTTAGGAAATTTAAAGAACTCTAAAAAAATTTAAGGAATTTCAAAGATTACAAATATTTTAGGGTATTTTTAAAGATTTCAGGAAATTTTCAAGAGCTCTGCGAAATTTCCAAGGATTTAAGATAGTTCAGGATAATTTTAAAGATTCTAAAAAATCTTCAATAGATTTAAATAATTTCAAAGAATTTAAATGATGTTTAGGATATTTTGAAAGATTCCAAGGAGTTTTCAAGAATTCCAAAAAATTTCAAGGGATAAGGATTTTAAATACATTAGGTTATTTTTAAAGATTTAAAGAAATTTTTAATTGATTTAAATAATTTTATAGAATTTGATCGAATCAAGGGAGTTTTTAAATATTCCAAGGAATTTTCAAGAGGTTTGCGAAATGTAGAGGGATTTAAAAGGATTCAAAACATTGCACGGTATTTTTCAAGATTCCTAGGAATTTCCCAGAACTCTACAAAATTTCAAGGGATATCAAAGGGCTTAAAATATTGTAGAGGAATTTTTTAAATTCTAAGACATTTTCAATAAATTCCAAATCAATTTTTTGATGTTATTTCAAAAAAATTTTAAAGGATTTGAAATATTTTTGGATATTTTTAAAGATTCTAAGGAACTTTTTTGATGGATTCCTAAGGATTTGAAAGGATATTATACATATTAGGGTATTTTTAAATACTCCTAAGCATTTTCATGACATATAACAAATTTCAAAAGATTTCAAAGTATTCGAAACATTTTAGAATATTGCTAAAGATTTCAAGAAATTTTCTGTTTTTCAATGCTGCTATTATTTAGCTTACAATGCGTAATTCAAAATTTTGTTACTTTAAAATGTTCCATTTGAAATTTCTATTTCTAAGCTTACATTTTTAATTTGAAGAATTTTTAAATTCTTTCCTAAAGACTTGAATAAATAAAAAATAAAAACCTTTGGATGTTAAAATTTGGGATAAAAAAAATATTTATTTAATAAATAAATACATTTTTTCCAAATTTATCTGTACTTTAAGTAATAAAAAATGAACAAAAACGATTTAGCAAAACGGTTTTAAACCAGTTCAAAATTTAAGAATTTTCAGATTTTAACGTTAAAACTTAAACAGTTTCAATTTGAAAGTCTTATTCATTAAACAAATGTGAATTCTTAATTAAAGGATTTTATTAAATTTAAAATATGGGTTAAGTCTAAAATATTCCATTTTTAACCCATTCAATTAAAAATTTTTAATTAAAAAAAAAGATTAATTATTGAATATTTAGCAATATTTGAAATTTTATTTAAGACAAGTAAATTGAATCGAAATATTTAAAAGTAAAGAATCTTTAATGGAATTGCTTGATATAGAAAATCTGAAATCGTTAAAATTTCGAAAAATGCTAAATGCAAATCTTACAAAGTTTTCATAAAACCTACTAGAATCTTTTTTGAAAATTGTGTTTAAATTTTTAAAAAACTTTTTAAATATTCTCTTAAAATAATTTTTCAAAATGAAAAGTTATTTTTAAATTTTTTAGGAATCTTAACAAAAGGTTTTTATTATTTTGAAGTATTTCACAATTCTTGAAAATAATCTAATTTTGTTGTTTAAAATCTGCGAAAATCTATATTTTGTTTTATATTAGGCTATCATTTCAAGTTCTATATAAAGTTTGAATCTTTTCAAAACTTCTACATATCTCTTAAAATTACTCAAAATTCACCTAAAAATAATAAATATTCAATTTTTATTTATACTTACATCCAAATTGCAAAGAAATTTTCTAAAATTCGCAATTTAAGAAGTTTTCAGTTAAAATTTTGTCAATTTTTCAATATTTGATGTTTCTAGCTTAAATTCCTGAAAAATATATAATTTTGAAAATTTTAAAGTTGATTGATTGATTTTTTAATTTACAGCATTGAAAATGATAACGTGGATTTATATTTTTTTATATTGAAAAATGTTAGTACCTTCAATTTTATACGCGTTTAAATAATTATTTTAAGACAATATTTAAAAAGATTTTAAAAGTTTTCCAAAATTCTCAAATGAGAATCTGGACAATTTTAAAGAATTTTTTTTTTTAATTTCCAAGATTTTCTAAAAATTGTAGGTAAAATTCGATAAATATCTTTTAAAATGAATCGAATTTTTCCTGCCATTTGTAGAAATTCTTGAACATTTTAAAAGATTTCTTTAAAATCTTCCAGACTTTTTTGACAATTTTTTAAATATTCCCTGAAAATAATTTTTCAACTTGAAAAGTCATTTTCAATTTACTTAGAAATCTTAAGAACATTTTTTTATTATTTCGAAGCCTTTCACAATTCTTGAAAAACATCTACATTTTTTATTTGAATTTTGCACAAATCTTAAAATTACTTAAAATTTTTCTACAAATAGCAAGCAGGATTTTCTAAACATTGCAGGGAAGTTCGATTCAATTTAAAAGATATTTAAAAGTTCTCAAATAATTGCAAAAACAATTTTAAAATTGAAAAAATTAAAAACATATTCTGGATTTCTCAAGATTTTAAAATACAATTTTGAAGGTTTTCACGGATGTTTAAACTATTTCAAATTAAAATAATTTCACATCTAATTTAAGAATTGTTCAGTGCAAAAAAAAATTATTTTTTCAATTTTTAGTGTTTCTATCTTGAAATTGCGTAAAATAATATAATTTTAAAAGTTTTGAGGTTTATTGATTGATTATTTAATTTATAACAGTGAAAATGATAACGTGGATTTAAATTTTTTGTACTGAATTTAAATATTGTTTATCTGTATTTCATTTAAAATTGCCGAATTAAAAAGTGTTGATACCTAACTTCCATTTTACGCGTGTAAATTATTAAGCATTTGAATATTAACCTTTTTTAATTTAAAAACTTTTAAACTTCAATTTTAAATAATTAAAAATTCAAGAGTTCCATCTGGAGTGCTTTCATTTGTCGTTTATTTATTATTTTGTTCAAATTAAAATCTTTCCAGCTTCGTTAAAGTTATAATTTTTTAATTTTATTAACCGTAAAGTATATTAACGAACCGGGAAATTGCCCAGAATTTTTTGCTTCGATTAAAACGGCCATCCTAAGAGAAGAAACCTCTTTTTTTTCAATTTGCCTCGGGAAATATTTTGCAAGTTGGAACATTTTTAGTTTATTTCATTGGCTGTTTACTCTGTTATTCGCAGTGAGAAAAATCAAATATGCCAGGGATGTTCACTCAGTGGCAAGTTGATCACATGCGAGACCTGCAGGCTAAGCATGCACTGGAAATGTTTCGATCCACCGCCTCCGAGGTGTCCCCGCGGAAAATTCTGGTGTTGTTCTTGCAAAACAAAGAAATACAACGTCACTTTGAAACTCGGTAAGTCCTCTCAAAATCCTAATTTTAAAATCAGAGCACTCCCCTTACTCTCGTTCTCGTTCCTCTTTTCAATTTACGATTTGCCCCCCCCCC
>NC_046661.1:74899036-74921659 GCF_010883055.1 Belonocnema kinseyi | reverse complement strand
CTCCCGGAAATGAGGAGAATCGAAATATTAGCAAATTGTGGGCTTTAGTATCACAGCGATTTTGCTTGAGTTTTGTATTTCGTTCTTTTTGTAATATCTTATTTTTTTGATAAGAAACTTGTCCCGAATAATCTGATCTTGGGAATACACGTATAGGATTTTTTGTATTCTTAGGATCACAATCGATCTGGGCATTTTTATTCGAGAGAGGTTTCAGTTTTTATTCTGTTATTAGGTTAGTGTTTAAATTGTGTTTAGTTTAAAAGATTATAAATTTGTTGAAATTTATTTGATTCTTGTAATTTTAAATCTGTAGAGATTGGTAGGGCTGATTCTGAATACAAATGCCTACCTTACAAACTTCTAGACCGCTTGAAAGCTTTTGTGGTTCATGTCCGTGCTAAGTTTCTAGAATATTCTCAGACCCGATGACGATGTGTTCGGATCCGAGTTCTGCGAAAATTCAAATTTAATATATGATAAATAGCTTTTTTATACAAACTATTAATGAAAGTTTATAGTCCATTCGTACAATAGAATAAAGGGGTAAATAATTCGGTTTGCAAAGAAAGAATTTAATTTTTTTAATTAGGGTAGGCTTTTCTTGTATTGTTCTGAATTTCACAAACATAGCTTTGTTGTTTACTGAAGCAACGTTTCATAGTAGATAGATTTTTTCAAAAGTTTTCTATTTTTTTTTAGCTAAATTAAAAACAACCATGTTTGAAAATGTTAAAAACCAACCGTTTTGAAGAAAAATCGTCTTCTTTTTCTTTTAAATCAACTGTTTTTCATTGAAATTTTATCAGTTGAAGTTTCTGATCTTTGGTTGAAGATGTGTCTTTTATTTGTTTTTGATGATTAGAAAGCTGATCTTTTTTGTTTGAAAAATTGCAGGATTTGTTGAAAATTCGTCCTTTTTTGGGTTTAATTCAACGGATTTTAATTTAAAATATTTTTTGATTGAAATATCAACTATTAGATTTTACGTTGTTTCTTGAAGATTCATCGTTTTGGTTGAAATAAAAATTATGGTCGTAATTTTATTGAAAATTCGTCTCTTGGTTAGAAAATTAATATTTTTGGTTGAAAAATCATTTTCATTTTGAAAGTTTCACTAACTTTTTTTAAATTCCTTTTTCTTTTCTTGAAAATTGATCTTTTGATTGATTTCAAATTATTTATGTCTTTTATGTCTTTTGAGTAGAAAATTTAACTATGTCTTTGATAATTAAGTTTTTCAAGGAAAATTCTTCTTCTTGTTTGTAATTCACCTGTTTTGGTTGAAAAATTATTTTTGATAGCAAATTTAAGTATTTTGTTTGAACCTTTTTTTGTTAAAAAATTTTTTTTTTTTCACTGAAAATTGAGCTATTTTATTTTTGGTTACATTTTTTTTTTTAAATTCATTTCTTTCAATTTTTTTATTCAAAGTTATACTACTTTGTTCAAAAGTAATATTTTTGGTTGAAGATTTAATATTACTTTAGTTGAAAATTCATCCTTATGACTGAAATTAAAATGTTCCATTGAATAATTCGCTTATTTTTTACTTGAAAATGTTTTCTTTTTTAGTTGAAAATTCACTTCCCTTGTTGCAAATATATTCTTAGAAATTCAATTTTTTATTTGAATATTTTACCATTTCATTTTTAGTAGAAAATTAATACTAGTTTGTAGATAAAAATAGAGAATCTTATGAAAATGCATACATTGAATTTTTTCAGTAGACAATAATGTTATGTTTGTAAAATTCAGAACTACGTAAAAATAAGCAACCAGTATTTAAAATATTAAATTTGTCTCCTGAAACTGAATGACTTCTTACTCTTTTACTTTATTTACAGTATAAGAAAAACTATTTTTGTTTGATTAAATTTAAATTTTCGCAGAACTCGGAACCGAAAAGGCATTTGAAAAAAAATCATGGTATTTTAATTATTTTTCTATTTTTTTTTTATTTTAGAAAATATAAGATTTCATGTAATTTTATGGGATTTTATAATATTATAATGGATTTCAAAGAATTTATTCACAAAAATTAGGAGATTTCGTGGGATTTCAAAGATTTTAGGCAAGGAAATTAAAAAAATTGTAAAGGATTTTAAATATTTATGGTATTTTGAAACTCCAACAATTGTTCAACTGATTTCAGTAATTCAATTTTTATTTCAAAGGATTCATATTATGTTTATTGTATTTTAAATTATTCCAAGGTATTTTGAAGAAAAAAAAAGGGATTTTTAAAGATTATAAAGCATTTTCAATATTTTAGTGAATTTTAAATTTATTTCAATAATTTAAAGGGATTACAAAGGATTTTGAAGATTTAGGCATATTTTTAAAATTCTAAGGAATTTTGATTTGCATTAAAAAGTTTTACGGAATTTTGAAAAATTTCAAAGGATTTAATATTTTTTTAATTTATAGAAATATTTACAAGCTTTAAAAAATGACGGATCTCAAAAGATTGTAAAAGATTTAAAATATTTCAGGTATTTAAAAAAATTCCAAGGAATTTTCAATTAATTTCAGTAATTTAATGGAATATCCAAGCATTTGAAACGTTTTAGGATATTTTTAATTATTCTAAGGCATTTTCAAGACTTTCATAAGGTTTAGATTCTTTTTAAAAATTCCAAGAAATTTTTGATAGATATCAATAGTTTGAAGGAATTTTAAAGGATTTTAAAGATTTAAAAGCATTAAAAAGAATTACAAGGGATTTCTGAATATTTAAAAGGATTTTCATGATTAGGAGTATTTTTTTAATTTGAAGGAATTTTTACGAGCTTTGACCAGTTTCAAGTAATTTCGGGAAATTTCAAATGATTCGAAATATTTCGGATATTTTAAAAGATTCCAAGGAAGTTTTAATTTATTAAGGCCATTTAATGAGATTTTAAAGGATGTTGAATATTTTAAGGTATATTAAATAATGGGATTTTATCATATTTTAATGGATTTCAAAGAATTTATTTACAAGTAGTAAGGGATTTCATGTGGTTTTAAAGATTTAAAGAGATTTTCAAATATTTCTATGCAATTGATTTGAAATTTACTCTGAAATATCAATGAATTATACTAAAGACTTTTAAATTCTTTTGAATTCTCTTGATTTTTTTAAATCACTTGAATTCTTCTAATTCACACAATTCTACTCAATTCAGTGGATTTATTAATTCTTTTGTCTAATTAATTATTATTAATTTATTTATTAGTTTTTAAAATAAGTATTAATTCCTTTTACGTTTTTTGTACTCGCTTTTAATTTTTAGACATTTCATCAAATTGTTTTAAATTCCCTTGAATTTTTAATATTTTTGAATTGTTTTCAATTAACTTAAATTTCGTAAGTTCATCTAGGAATTTTATCAATTTCGCCGAACTTTTCTCATTTCTACGATTTTTTTTTCTAAATTCACTTGAACTTTACTGAAATCGATATTTTTGGGATTAAAAATATATAGTCCTATTCATTTGAATGCCTCGGAATTTAACTTGAATTGATCACAGTCAAAAGAACATTAATGACTATTTCAGTTTAAATAGGTCACTTTTTTTTACTTCATTTAAGTCAATTAGGCTTTGGCAGCCCTGGTAATAAAAAATTGGAAATTAATAAATAAAAAATGTATTTCATTTAGAAAAGATTCTATATTGTTTTGATTTGTCCTTGCATTTTGAACTGTGTAATATAGCACGGACATGAACCTGAAAAACTTTAGAATGGTCCTGAAGTCAGTAAAGTAGGATTTTTTTCTTTTAAGATTCGTTGATAATTGAATGATGAAAAATCGAGTAAAAATTGCCCAATTTCGGAATGAAACGGAAGACATTAGGCTTAGCTTTGGGTGTGTTATTAGTGAGGGGGCGAGAGAGGGATAAAGATACGGAGAGATCGTCTGCAGCAGCAGCACGCTCTCGAATCCACGGCTTCGCCAAGAGCCTCCTTACTAGAGAAACCGCAAGCTGGGACGGCTGTATGTCAATTTTTTATCTGCATTTTGCACTTACAATCAATAACATTGTACTTCTTTTTTGATGTTCTTCTTCACAAAATCATTCAAATTCAATGATCATTCAAATTCAATGAAACGATCAGCAAGCCAGTAAACGCTGAATCGAAAGAGCTTTTTTTTTACTGGATAATCATCCAAGATTAAAGATTAAATGTAAGTTTAAAACAATAAATATAAAATTAGGAAAAGATAATTAAAAAATTAAAACATGGTGAAGGTATTTAATTTGAACATATGAATATTTCAATTGAAGCTCGAAATTCAAATGACAGAACGTCCTGGTTTTTTTAATTCATCAATTGATTAATTGTTTCCTTTTATTTGGTAAAAAACAGCTATCTTAGATTCTAGAATGCACGACTGACTCCTTTCTCTCTTCATCTCACACAAGGACATAATTTTTATTTAGTTGAATAATTCATTATTTTTCATCATTTATGTCACTTGTGTTGTCCATCTATGTCTTCTAATTGTTTAAATTGTTTATTGGTGTTTTGTGTGTTTACTAATTTGGCAATTCTAAGCTTCTCTCTCAGCTTTCGATAAATTCTTAACAAGTTTGTCTTTTTAGCAATGCTAAAATATTGATAATGATATTAATTTTATCGCACTGTGCAGGGTTCGAAGATTTATGTTTATATTGTTTTTCTTTCAATTTGACAAATTTACAATTTTGATATTCATATTTGTCTTGATAAATATTTTACAGTTTATTAAAAAAAAATCGATTGGCCCCAGAATACCCTCGGCAAAAAAAGAATATCAGCGTTATTTTAGAAATTGAGATTTGTTTTCATACTATCAAAAAAATACTTGTTGCATTTTTGACTTTCAAGCTTTGTTCTTTCTATCTAAAATCAAATGTTTTTAAATTGAAGAAAATTAAAAAGAAAAAGATTCTCTTGTTTGCCTGCGAACGAAGATGAATCATTTTTAATCATTATTTCTACTTATTTTTTTTTTCATATTCTGTGCAATTGGTAGTTTCCCGAGCTCATAATTAGCATGATTATAGATATATGCCTTTTGTAATTATTGTAACATAAATTCATATAGTTTAAGGTTTACATTATTTTCTCTCGCTTATTATTATCAATTAATTGATATATTAATTTATTATTAAGTAACACAGTGTTGCATTTAACAAAATAGTTCAGGGCTCTCGATCGATTTAAGATTTATTCCTAGAGCAACAAATTATTTTACGGTATGTGCAAAATATATTTTTTAATTCTAAAGATTTTTTTTTGAATTTAAAAAGTTTATTTATTATTTTTGGAGGATGTCTAGCAAAATTAAATGAGTTTTGTGCGAATGAATTGTAAATTTGCCCACCTTTAAAATTGTGCCGCATGCTAAATTTTGATTGTTTAAAAAATTAGAGGCTTTGCAGTTTGTTATATTTTCTAAAATTGGAGGCCTTTCTATTTTTTGTACGTTTCAAATTTTAATTATTGAATTTCAGTTTTAAAAAATCTTTGTCGAATTTCTACGTTTCAACTGTTATGTAAACAGCTAGACACCCTTTTTAACCCATGAACCTGAATCTTTAAATTAATTATTAACAGAGCGGCCATGAATTGTTTATGCTTAGCAGAAAAATTGATTGAATCGATTGAATATAAAATATTCAAATTTAAATCGTTCAAAATCATAATATCTCAAAATCTTTGAGCAAAAACAATTCTAAATTGAAGACGCTTAAATTTAAATATTTTAAATTTGAAAAAATTTAACAATTTTAATTAGAAACATTAAAAATCGTTCTGTGTCAAATTCGAATCCTTCCAAATTTTATAATTTCAATATTAAATAAAATAAATTAGTTCTTGGGGTAATTATTATTGAATTCAGGTCTTTACCTGTTTGTGAATTTAAAAAAATTCTTTTAGAATATTTTAGGGTATTATTTTTAAAGATTCCAAGAAATATTAATTATATAAATAACTTGAAGAAATTTCAAAGGATTTGGAATATTTTAGGGTATTTTTAGAAATTCCAATGAATTTTCAAGAGTTTTAATGAATTAAAAAAGATTTCAAAGGATTTTGGAATATTTTAGAAGATTCTAAGGGATTTTTAACAGGTTTCAATAATTTAAAAATATTCCAAACGATTTCTGCAAGATCTTAGGGTATTTTTCAAATTCCAAGGAATTTTTCACAGCTGTGATAAGTTTCAAGGAATTTTAATGTATTTGAAAAGATTCCAATGATTTTCAAAATATACTTCAATAATTTGAAGGGAGTCCAAAGAATTTCAAAAATTTTGATATTTGTTTAAAATTTCAAGGTATTTTTAAGAGCTTTAAAGAGTTTAAAGGAATTAAAAAAGTTTTCAAATGATTTTAGGATATCTTGTAAGATTCCAAGGAGTTTTTAATAGCTTTTCAATAATTTGAAAGAATACCAAACAATTTCTATAAGATTTTAGGGTGTTTTTCAAGTTGCAAGGAATTTTCCACAGCTGTGATAAGTTTCAAGGAATTTTAGGGTATTTTAAAAGATTCCAATTATTTTTTAAATATGCTTCAATAACTTGAAGGGCTTCCAAAGGATTTCAAAAATGTTGATATTTGTTTAAGTTTCCAAGGAATTCTCAAGAGCATTTAACATGTTTTGAAAGATTTTAGGGTATTTTTTTTAATTCCTAAGAATTTCCTGGGGCTTTACAAATTTTCTAGGGAATTTCAAAAGATTTGAAATATTTTGGGATATTTTAATAGATTCCAAGGAATTTTTAATAGATTTTAATCATTCAAAGGGATTTTAAAGGATTTAAAAAATTTGTAGACTTTAAAAAAATATCCAAGGAATTTTAATTTTTAAAAATCCAAACATTTTAATGCATTTACGAAAGCTCTATACAATTTCAATGGATTTCAAAGAATTTGAAATATTTTAAGGTATTTTAAAAGATTCCAATGAATTTTTCTTTATTTTCGTGACGTAATAGAATTTCAAAGGATTTGAAATATTTTAGGGAATTTTAAAAGATTCCAAGTAGTTTTCAAGCGCATTTAAACGCTTTAAAGGATTTTAAAGGATTTAACATATTTGAGAGAATTTTAAAAGAGGCCAAGACTTATTTATATATTTCAATATTTTCGTAATGATTTTAGTGGATTTCAAAGTATCTATTCACGAGAAGTAAGGGAATTTCGTAGGGTTTCAAATGATTAGAATTCATGTGGAATTCACCCTGAATTCTTAATAATTTATCCTGAACTCTTTTAAATTATTTGGAATTCTTTTGAATTTTTTGAATTTGAAATTCACTCAATTCTACTTGTTTTAAAGAGCATTCAAAATTTTGTATTTAATTCATCCTAAAGTTGTTCAACCCCACATTGAATTCTTGTTTTCTTAGACTTTTCGCTAAATTCTTTGAATGCCCTTCAATTAGTCAGGGAAAAAAATCAGGAAAAGGTCAGGGATTTAAAAAAACGAAGGTTCGCGGTCACCATGTTTTTAAAAATAAAAAAATGTTAAATTCAATTTTTTAAAATTAATTTAACCACCCTGTTGAACGATTTGAAATTAAAAACGTTGAATTGAAAAATGTTTAATTAATCAATCAATTTTACTGTAAACATAAATTTTGCCTGATTAAAAAAATTGTTAATAAAAGATTCTAATTCATTTAGAGACTTAATAGAGAATTGTCTCTTTTTGTTGAACTTTTGGTCACTGTTTTCTCGAAATTAGAATAACCACTTTTTTCTTCAACCCAGAGAAAATTGTTTTGAAAACCTAGAAAATTCCAATTTAATTATCTTCGAATCTTGTCACGTGCGCAGTGAAAGACAGGCTGAGCTTTCTGCGCTTTTTTTTTTGTTTTGAAACGCGAGAGAAACTTGTCCGCCGAGTTTCTAGAAATCCGACTTTTACTTACACTAGACATCAGCAATCCTGAAGACGAGCCAAGACAGACGAGAAGAAGTTCAAAACGTTCAGCCGAGGAACCAGCCGAGTCTGAGAAGCAGACAATGAAAAGTGTTAAAGCAACACTCCAGGAACTTCTTGCCGATGTGACACATCACAGGGACTCCTGGCCATTCCTCACACCCGTTACCAAGGACGAGGTTCCTGATTACGAAGAATTCATCAAGAAACCGATGGACTTTGGCACGATAAAGTACAAACTTGGCAATGGGGATTATGACGAACTTGAGGAGTTCTTTTCCGATTGTCTCCTAGTCTTCGACAACTGCACCTCGTATAATCAGGAGCACACGTCTGTTTACAAGTGAGTTTTTCTATGCGAAATTGAATCCTGGCTTGGGTTCGGATGCCAGAGATCTACCACTCTAATTGGCTAACCAAAAAAAAAAAGTTCCTAGCGACGTCTTTAACATTCTTGTGTTTCGCAAAATTCTACCTCTGTTTTGACGAAACTAACCAGATCTACTTTGGAAAATTTCCTTTCTTTTACTTGTCGGATTTTCTCGTCTTATTTGATATCACTGAAGTTTGCAACGTTTAGAAAAGAAGATACAAAAATTTCGGTGAAAATTTCTGAAGTATTGATCAAATTAATTTTTTTTATTATTGTAAAAATTGGGCAATATATGATTTTAAGTAGTAATAACTCATGATAACATTATATTTATTATTTTAATTTCACTACCTGGAAAACATGGAATTGTCAGGGAATTATTTTGAGAGCGTATTTAATTTTTGTTTAAATTACAACTTGAAATTGAACAAAAATGATTCTTCATTTGTGAAAGTAGGTTTATATTACTGTATTCAACTATTTTTTATCTAAAAATGTAACTATGCCAGTTGATTAGTCCATCATTTTAGTTAAAAAATTCATCTCTTTGGTTGGAAAAAATAATTTTTTAATTGAAAATTTAACTATTAAATTTGTGGATGACAATTTATCTGGTTGAGTTGAAAATTCGTCGTTTTCGGTAGAAATTAATATTCTTGGTTGCAAATTCAACTTGTAGGATTAAAATTAAATTATTCTAGTAAATGAGATTCATCATTTAAGTTTAAAATTTATCACTTTGTTTGCAAATGTAACTATTTTTTTGAAAATTAATTTTTTGGTTGATTTTTTTTTTAAACTGAAAATTTAACTATTAAACTTTTGGTTGGCAATTGATATTTTTTAGTGGAAAATCCATAGATTTGGTTGAAAATTCTTTTTTTTGTAGAAATTAATCTCTTCATGGTTGATAATTTATATTTTTTTAATTGAAAATTCATCAGTTTAGTTAAAAACTAATTTTTAGCTTAAAATTTAACACTTCCACTTTTGGTTAAAATTCGATTTTTTATTTCCAAATTCCATCATTTTAGTTAAAAATTCATCTTTTTGACTTAGACTTCATATATTGGAATTAAAGAATCACAATTTTAATATAAAATTCATCACTTTAATTGAAAATGTAACTATTATTTTGAACATTATTTTTTGTTTGTTGATTTTTTATTTATTTTTTTACTTAAATTATAACTTCCGAATTGAATATTCCCTCATTTTAGTTAAATATTCATCTCTTTGTTTCAACATTATTTTGTTAACTGTTCTTGTTTAAAAATTAATCTTTTTGGATAAAATTCATCAGTTTAGTTTAAAATTAATTTTTTTAACTGGAAATTTAACAATTTCATTTTTGGTTGAAAATTGATTCTTCAGTTCAAAATTCAACTCTCGGGTTGAAAAATGGTATTTTTTAGTTCTAAAATTAATCATCTTGTTTGTAAATTAATTATCATCTTGTCTAAAATTCATCTTTTTGGTTGAAAATTCAAGAATTTCAGTTAAATATTCATTGTTTCAATTTAAAATTAATCTTTTTTGTTTAAAATAAAACTACATGGTTGAAAGTTAAAAGTTTTTTTATAGAAAAATCATCAATTCCAGTGGAAGATGCATTATTTTAGTTGCATATGCATAATTATGGTTAAAAATTCTTTTTTTTTTGTAAATTAAGCTTTAAACTGAAAATTTAAGTCTCATTTTTTATTGGAAACTGTTATTGTTTAGTTCAAAATGAAATATTTGTTTGAAAAATTATGCTTTTAAATTGCAAATTGATTTTTTCTAGTTAAAAATTAAACTTTTTAGTTAACCATGCGATATTTTTACTTTAAATGTTAGGAATTTTAAGGGGTTAAAATATAAATTAATATAGTGTCCGCTTTAATTTTACCTAAATAAGTACTGAATTTCAGGTGTGAGAAGATAAAAAAAAATTTGTTTGAATGATTATTCATGTTCATGGACTTTAGAGACAAATTCAAAAAATGAATAATTATGTTTTCAGCTTTATTTGATTATTAAATTGAATCCCTGGAAACAAAAAAAAATATTTATAATAAACACGTGAAACTGAATACATATTCCAAGTCGATTTTTTTAAAATTCCAAAATACTTAAATGGCTTCGTACTATGAAAAATATTACCTGGAAAATAACTTGGGATTGTCGGGGATTTTTTTTCTTCAGGATTTAAGTAGACACCCTAAAAATGGCTTATTTAATTAAAATAATAAATATATATATGACGTCATAAGGAGTGATTACCATCTACAAAATCATGTAATACATTATTTTTACTTAATTGAATAACAAAAATTTGATTTAGGTAATTTTTTTAATTTTTATATTTTTGTTTATAAACGTTGCGAATTTCAGTGACATCTTATTTGAATGTGAAACTGACAGTAATGTTTTTTTTCGGTTATAAAGTATATATTTTTTCTGTAATTATCACTATTTTTTAGTGTTTTTTGTGTTTGGTTATTATGTAATATTTTTTTGAGAGATGCAGAATAGAAGATTAATTTCAGGCTTCGACGATTTTGAAATTCTTGATATTATTTTTCAGGTGTTGAATAATTATAAAGTAGGTTGTGCGTACTGATTTTTAAGAGATTTTTCAAGATTGGGTGCTTTCTAAAAGTTTGGAGGTGCATGCATATTCCCAGAATTTAATTTTATTTTATTTTATTTTAGAGAATTAATCTTTTTAAACGGATAGTCTAGGAATCTATTTAATTTATCACCATATAGTTTAATTTTTTACAAAAATGTTGCATTTTCAACTCAGAAAGACGAATTTTCTACAAAGCAATTAAATTTTCAACAAAATGCTTAAATTCTCAGTAAATAACATTAAGTTTTAACAAACAAACAAAAAAAGAATTGTCCAAAAAAATACATACATTTTTTACAATTATAATTAAATTTCATACGAAATTGTTGAATTTTCAACTGAAACAGAATTATTTATTAATTTTCAAGTGGCTTTGGGCAATTTTGGAATATTTTACCAGATTTGTAAGGTTTCCATGAGATTTCTGTGGATTGTACTGATTCTTGGAGAATTTTCAAGATTCAAAGATTTTTTAATGAATTTAAAAATATAATAAAAATTTCAAGATGTACGGGATTTCAGAAGATTGTTGAGGATGTCACAAAATTTAAACTGTGTCTCAAAAGTTTTAAATAATTTTGAAGAATATAGCATATTTTAAAAGGTTCCGATGCATTTTTTAGGTTATTTTAAAAGATTTTCAAGAATTAGAAAAAAAGATAAAAGATTTCAAGGGATTTTAGAGGGTTTTATTTGATTGTGTGGGATTGCAAATGATTTAAAAGATTTCATTATTTCTTAGGGAATTTTAAAAGATATAAAAGAATGATTTAAAGATATTTCACGAGATTTTGTTTTAGTTTTTAAAGGATTCAAGGAATGGTGTTTTTGAAAATTTCAAAAACATTCATTTCGAAGGATTTCTGTGGATTTTAAGGGATTTCAAATGATTGACGAGTTTTCCAGGATAGTATTTAAAAATATTTCAGGCGGTTTTAAAAGATTTTCACGCGATTTTATGGCAGCTGTATATTGTATACCAGATTTAAAAAATTATAAATCCCTCGATGATATTAAAAAATTGCATGATGACACTATTTTCCTACTATTTTTCAAAATGAATGTTACTTTGGACACTATTTTGAGTTTCTCAAATGAGTCCGAGGCCTGTAATGTTTATTTATCTGAGATGTCAGTTTATCTGGTATACATTCTTCCGAATTAACCTTTTTTCTATAATTTTTATCTTCTTGAGTTACTATATTTGTCTTAATTTTTATTTTTCTGAATTAAGGTTTGTCCTAATTTTTTTCTTTTTTATTTTCAAAAATAATATGTGACATATTGAGTATGACAATTCAAAATAATAACAATTATTTTGAATGGTAATTCAAGGAAATTTAATTCGCAATTTTGAACGCTTTCCAAATTAAGATGTATCACAATTTTGATGGTTTAGAAAGTTCTTTTAACATTTTGAAGCAGTCTAAATTTGTGTTGTTTCGAAACTTGGAACTTTCATAATTATCAGAATTTATTTCAAACATTAAATTTTCGTGATTCGTAGTTTTGTATGATTACAAAACGAAATTGGTGTCTAATTTGCTTGTTCAAATGTGAATGCTTTTCGAATTTGCATATTTTCACCATTCTTTTTCTTTCCAAATCTTAATATTTCCTGATTTTAGACAGTTTTTTTTAAAACCCCGATTTAATTTTTACATTTAAAAATTGCATTGCTTTACAAATATCTATCCTTTTTGAAGTTAACGCCTTTTTAATTTTAATACTTTTGAAATTCTTTTGGTATAGAAATTTTTATATTTTATGATTAAATGTTTTCGAATTTCTTGTCACATTTTGAAATTGTTTCTTGTCACATTTTGAAATTACTTCCCAAATTTGGCGTCTCTTAAATTAAATCGATTTTAAAGAAGAAAGCTTTAAAATTTCGTCGAATTTTGAAAATATCCATATTGTTTGTTATTAATATATTCTTCAATCCTTTTCTGAAGATAGGTGTACTTTCTTTCTTGTTAGAGATTGTTTCTTTGTGGGCACATATTATATTTTGTTTCAAACTAAAATATTTATTTTTCCAACAGTTTTTATTCATAATTGTTGTTTGCTGTGATTGCTTGGGGTTTTTTTTTTTTTTTAGATTTGTCTTACTTTCAAAGTAGTTGAGAGAAGAAATATGATTTTTATTTTTTTGTAACTTTGACCAATTAATCTAGAAATTTTCAAATTATTTGAATTTAAATTGAAATTAATTTTTTTTTTAATTTATTATTATGTTCAATCTTTATATTGGATTTATTTTTCTGCTTTCCAATTTAGGTTCATTTACAAATTTGAATACTTACTTGATTTATCATTTTTCTAATTTAGGTAATGCTTTCAGCTTTCGAAACTTTGAAAGATTATTTTCGAATCTGAATGCTTTTCAAATGCAATAAAAATCATTTAAATATATTATTTAAAAAAAAGTGCATCTTCTTCTCTCAAGCATGTCTACTTGGGTGGTCCAATTTTTTTCTTCAATTTTCATGCATATCGGACCCAAAATTATTCGAATCCAGAAAAAAAGTTTTTTTAATGATATTCAGAGATTCTCCAAGCCCCATATGAAGACGTTTTTGCACATTTTATTTCGAATTATCAATTTTAGATGAATCCAGTTGAAACTCAACATTTCTCTTCATAATTAGTTATAGAATACTAATAAATAATTACTTTTTAAATATGACCCCCATAGGGTCAATAGGGTTGTACGAATTTTTGGAGCTAATTATAATTTTGTTGGCGTTTTTTAAATTAAAAATTGTTTCAATGCATAAAATATTACTATCAAATGAATATTATATATTGAAATTGTTTAAACTATATAATGAACAATAATGAGTTAAATTTAACACAATTAATTGTTTAAACCATGTATTATTATTTTTTAGAACAATATTATCTTTGAATAATGTTAGAAAGTTGCGGTTTTTTCTCAAATATTTAAGTTTTTTTTTTAAATTCAAAAGATTTAAAAAATGGTTAAAAAGAATTTATAAGGTTTAATTTTGCATGAATTTAAAAAAAAATAGAAAAATTGCGAATTATTTTAAACGACACGTATAGACGTTTTGAAATAATTTCAATAATAATTTAAAAAGGTGTAAACAAAATAATATGGTAGATTGAGGTTTTTTTATTTAATTTAGGAAAAATTATAATCATTTTAAAAGATATGCAGAAGTTTTGAGAAAATGTTAGAAAGAATATAAAATTTTGAAGCTATTTAAGGTTTTGAAATGTTTCAAAGTAATATAAAATTTTTGTATTTTTTAGGTAAATTTTTTTATTATTTTTCATTTGAAAAAACTATTTTAAAATAATATTATTATAAATAATAATAATTATTTATTTTAACAATTATTCTCAATTGAATTCAATTATTCTCACTCTTACTGAAAGTTTGGAAATAATCATTTTTAAATTTCGGAGAAACGCGACTTTCTAAAACTATTCTAACTATTAGAAGCAATTTGTATTTAAAAAAAACACACACAGAAAATCATAATTATATTGAAAAATTCGTAAAACCCCATTTCTCACTTTTAGGGAGTCTATAAAACAGGCTCATGGGGGTGGTATTTAAAAAGTAATTATTCATTTGTATTTTCTAGTTAAATATTATTAATGTGTTTTGGTGGCAAATTTTCAAAAATAATTAAAAGTTTTAAATGATTAAAAAAAATTAAAAACAACATGTAGAATTTTGCAGATTTCTAGCAACAAATTTTAAAAATTCTTAAAGAATTGTAAAATTTTTCATATGAATAAAAATATTTATTGAAGACTTTTAGGAAAATTTAAAATGTTTTATTTAACAAAATTAATATACATAAAAGTAAATAAAACAAAAATAGTTTCTTACGATTTACAGGAAAATTGAAAATGATTTTTCATTTTAAAAAATTAATTTTAATTCCTTATTTAAAAAGATTTCAAAATATTAAAAAAATTGTTTAAAAGTATTTTAAAGCAATTTTTTAACATTTTAAATTTAATTTCTATATTTTTGATTTTTCAGGATGAAAAAAATAGGAAAAATTCGAATCATTTAAAAGTATATGTAGAAATATATGTAAATATATGCAGAAGTTTAAAAAAATTTTAAACATTCTTTTTTAATTTGAAAAAATAATTCTATGAGATTGTAAAAAGTTTTCAAAACTTTTCCAAAATTGTCAAAAGATAATTTAAAAGATTTTAAGACAATTTATTTTTTAATTTTTCAGGATTATTTTTTTTCAAGTTTATCGAAAATTAATATCATTTTAGAAGAAATGTAGAAGTTTGGAAAAAATTTAAAAAAGAATTTTCAAACATAATGTGGATTTTTGCAGACTTTGAGCAAAAAATTTAGAAGCCCTTTAAGAATTGCGAAAGGTTTCACAAGAATAAACATATTTTCTTAATATTTTTAGAAAAATTGAAAACTGTTTTTTATTTTGAAAGAGTATTAAAAAAATGTTAATGGTAAAAAAAGGAATCTGGTAGATTTAGGGTTTTTATTTTTAATGTAGGAAAAATTTGATTCATTTTAAAAGATATGCAGAAGTTTTGAAAAATTTCAGAAATAATACAAAAATTGAAATTACTTGAACAAGTTTAAAACAAGATGTAGATTTTTGAAATTTTTTGAAATGAATTTTGAAGCTATTTATGATTTTGAAAGGTTTTAAGATATTAAAAAATTCTCTTGATATTTCTGGGAAAGTTTTGAGCGAATATTATTAAAAATAATAATAATAATAAGTGATTTAAACCATTATTCCTGCTAAATTGAACTGATTATTGTCTCACTCTTACTGAAAAATTGGAAACAATAATGTTTAAATTTGATAAAAACACGACTTTCTAAATCTATTCTGATTATTAAAAACAATTTTTATTGTTTAAAATCCACAAAAAATCACAATTAACGTCAAAAACTTGTAAAACCCCATTTTTAATGTTTTTTTTTTTTTTGGGAGCCAATGAAACAGACTTATGGGGGTGATATTTAAAAAGTAATTATTAATTTGTATTCTATATATAAATATTATAAATACCTATATTTTTTATTTGTGGATTCAAACAAATATGGGGGCGACGATATGCATGTAAAATTCGAGGAAAAAAGAAAAAATTTCAATGCATTTTGGACCACCCTAATGTCTAAACAGTGGTGGTGAAGGCTTAACGAATGTAAATCTGAACTCCTTATTTCTGTGGCAGAATGAACGAGCTTTTTGTAAGAAAGCTTGCCCTAATTACAGGGAAATATAATCTTTGGCCTCCGAACACGTGAAAACACTGTGCCGGGAACAATTCGACTGCCCATTTTTGATTAGTTTGGTTTTCAGGGCTGGCCAGAGGCTACTGAAATTCTTCGAGAAACGGTGCAAAGACCTCGGTCTTGACTACGACGAGAGCACAATTCGCAAGACAAAACAGCCCAAACTTGATGAGGAAATTGTCAAGAATGGCGACACCAATGGCAATGAGAATGGCACTGATGATGACAGTGACGCGGAATCGACAAACAATGACAGCTAGACTTAGATTTCAATTTTTCAACGAGCCAAGAAATGTATCTAGTACTTACACGCTTGATCGTCAGTAGTATACCTGGGACAGTTTTTGCGCACTGGTTCTGTTCCAGTCTGAGTTATCGGCCGAGTATGATTCTGTTTTATCCTCGGTCGGTAACTGTGGGATGCAGCATAACCATACTCGGTCGGTAAATTAGCATGGAACAGAAACCAGTGCGCGATAACTATCCCAGGTATACTACTATCGTCTATTAAAAATAAAAATAAAAGTTTTCAAATATAGATTTTTTAAGTTTTATCCGTGCTTTCTATATTTGGATCCTTTTAAGTTTTTCCTACTTTCTTAAATTTGGAGGAAATTTCAAATTCAGGACTTTATATATTTGCTTCCGAAATGTAGATTTTTGGTGAATTTTTTCTTCTCCAATTTGGAAGGCTTGTAAAACTTGAGGAATCATTCAAATGTTGGTTTCCGAAGTCCCACAAAGCATGATTTTTCGATCAAGCGGGTGAAAGATTAGAAAGACAAATAAATAAATAAATCCCAGTTAGTTGATTCTCAGCGGGGCACGCATACAGTATTAAAAAATTTAAAAAAATAAAATAAAAAAAATGACTAAATAATAAGAACTATTTAGTACTTTTGCATCCAAGGCGAAATTCACTCCAGATAATCTCCTTGATACTTGGAATGAAACGAAATGAAAGTTGACTTGAGATTTTTTTGACTATCTCGTCTTTTGGGAATTATTTTGACGCCGATGGTTTTTCGTGTCCCCTTGGTTAATTAATATTTGCACATTATTTAATAATTATGATTAACTGTTCGAAATATGCCTTCCTTTGCGCATAATATTATTATTGTCTATTTATTATAATTGTTTTAAAGAACTTTCTCAACTGAGTTAAAATTTGTATGTTTTTATTGATGAAGAATTTCTTCTCTCCCCCCTTTTTTTTCTCGTCGAGATCTAGGAGCAGTGTTAGTTTCTCCCTCCCTCTATCTCTCTAAATTTCTATGAGATCAGCCTTTTGTTCGAGATTATTGGAAAAAATTTATGGGCTGGACCTTAGCTGTGTTTAGGATATATAAAAAGTGTGATTACCCATGCACATGTACAGCACTATTGAGCCGATCATTTCTAACGATGTATGTTTTATACAATTAATTTGGTAATAAAGAATCTTGAAAAGGAGTAAATTTTCTTTTTGTTGTTGTAATTATTACTCTTTAACTCTGGCCTTGGATTTTATTTAGTTTGATTGACTTTTTGATTAATTAACCATTTAGCAGTAAGTGTGAGTGCATTTTTTTAACCAGAAATATTTCGAATTTTTACAAGAAAAGTCTATCCAAGCACTTGAAATTTCATTTTTATATCGCATGATGATATAATGCAATTTGAAATAATCTTTCTGTCTTTTCTCTTTTTTCAGAAATTATTTTCAAATTTAAATTAAGTTCGATTTCAACGTTTTGGAATGTAAGTGAACTTTTGAAATTATGTAATTCAGTTTAGGATGCATAATTTTATCACCTTTTAACTATAAAATTTTCCATTTTTCAGCGTACATTTTTAATTTTAATAATCTTAAAATGCAGCTTGGAAGACTTAATAATCAAAAATTTAAAGCGTTTTTAATTGACAATGTTGCGTACAAAACATTTTTAGTTGATACACTTAAATTTAATTAAATAATTTTAAAAAAATAAACTACTGTTAGCACAATAATTGATCAATTTCAATCAAAAAGGGGGAGGGTCGGTAAGGCCGGTTTTTGGCCTAATTTATTTTTGGACCAAAAAATCTGAAAAAATCATGGTAGTATCTTATAAGTATCCCGAGTCGATTGCACGCTAAACGGACTACCCTCCACCCCCCAGCCACCCCCACCCCCCTACAAATATAGGAAACACCACTACCCACCAACTGTATTTTCGAGAGATCTGACACTCTTAAACATGTATTCTGAGGTTATCTCGGGTTTACTATGGTTTTCGGGGTCGCCGAATACAAATCTGGCTTCCTTTGACTTTTATCGCGTCAGGTTCAAGGTCATTGGAAGGTCAAATCGAGAAAAAACGGTAAAAAAATCCAAAAAAATAGGTTATAGGTTTTTGGTGTCGCTAATTACGAATCTGGCATCCGTTGAACTCTATCGCTTCAGGTTCAAGGTCATTTATAGGTGTTTCCTATATTTGTAGGTGGGTGGGGTGGCTGGGGGGTGGAGGGTAGTCCGTTTAGCGTGCAATCGACTCGGGATACTTATAAGATACTACCATGATTTTTTCAGATTTTTTGGTCCAAAAATAAATTAGGCCAAAAACCGGCCTTACTGACCCTCCCCCTTTATCCACGTTTTTAACTAAATAGATGAATTTTCAACAAGTTTTATAAATTTTCAAGTAAATAGTTTAAAGAATGGATGTCATGCTAGTCCAAATTTTATTTTAATAATTTTTTGTTACTACTTTTTTAAAAATAAATATTTGAATTTTTAAACCAAAAACTATCCTTTTTTAACAAAAAGTAGAGTAGTTAAATTTTCATTCAGTAGAATTAACTTTCAATAAAAAAAAATTGCTACAAAAGAATTGAATTTTTAACCCAAGAATTTGAATTTTCTACAAAAAAAAAGTTTATTTTCAACTAATTAGTTGAATTTTCAACAAAATTACTAAATCTTCAGTTAAAGTTAACAAAAAAGACGAATTTTTAACAAATGACTTGAATCCTCAACTAAAAGAGATTAATGTTCAACCAAAAAATTGATTTTCTGAAAAAGAATTGCAACAAACTGCATTTAAAACATGACATTTTTAACTAAATAGGTGAATTTTCAACAAAGAAGATTAATTTTCTATAAAACAGACGAATTTTCGACGAAATAATTAGGTTTTTAAGATAAAAATTTAATTTTCTAACAAATTGTTGAATTCTCAACAAAGAGGATGCAATTCGGGTAAAAAAAGACGAATTTTCTACGAAATAATTAAATTTTCGAAAGGGAAATTTAAATTTCTACCAAATTTTTGAATTTCCAATAAAAAATATTAATTTTTTACCAATAAAGACAAATTTTCAGCAATAAAATTAAATTTTTTAACCAAATTGTTGAATGTTCAATCAAGATAAATTTTCTATAAAAAGACGAATTAAAAAAAATTAATAGTTAACAAAAAAAGTTGAATTTTCTACTGAACAGTGAAATTTTCAACCCAAAGGAATGAACTTTCAACAATAGAGTCAACTTTAAACTAAACAGTTGAATTTTGAACTAAAATTTATAAAACTTCAACAACAAAATAATTTTTAATTTTCAACGAAATACCCATTCGAATTTTCAACCATAAAATTAAATTTTTTGCCAAATTATTGAATTTTCAACAAAGAAGATGAATTTCCTATAAAAAAGACGAATTTTCTATGAAATTATTACATTTTCGCCAAGAAAATTAAAATTTCTACTAAACTGTTGAATTTTCAATAAAAAAAAGATCCATTTTCTATCAAAGACGAATTTTCGACGAAATATTTGAATTTTCAACATAAAATTTCAATTTTCTACCAAATTGTTGAATTTTCAACCAAATTGTTGAATTTTCAATAAAAAATATTAATTTTCTACTAAAAAAAGACAATTTTTCAATGAAATATTTGAATTTTCAGCAAGAAAATTAAATTTTTTAACTAAATTGTTGAATGTTCAACCAAGATCAATTTTCTACAAAAAAAGACGAAATAAAAAAAAATTCTACCGAAAAATTAAGTTTTCAAACCAACCAAAGAAATAAACTTGCAAAAAAAGATTTAACTTTAAACTAAACAGTTGAATTTTCAACAAAATAATTAAATTTTCTACCAAATTGTTGAATTTTACATTAAGAAAATTCAATTTTCTAAAAAAAATAGAGTTAAAAAAAACATGAGTTTTCAACAAAAAATTGAATTTTCTACCAAACTGTTGAATTTTCAACCGGAGATTTTAGATTTAAATAAAAGAAAAAGTTATTTTTAACTGAAATTATGAATCTCGAATAAAAAATACTTTTAAGTTTAAACTAAGGAGTTGACTTCGCAACCTAAAAAGTTATTTAATCCATTCAATTTGAAATTTTTCAATTATAGGAAATAAAAATGATCTGATTAGTAAAAATATTTGGCTTTTAATTTAAAACGAGCAATTTTAAATTAAATGTCAAAACTGACAAATGTGAAACTGAACTTTAAAAAATCAAAGAGCTAAATTTAAACTTTTAACGTTACAATTTTAATTATTCTGTTTTGAACATTTTTAATTTGCAAGTGAAATTGATGAATTTTCATATCTATGAATAACAATTAACACTTACCAATTTCGAAAAAGTTCGAGCAAGTTGAAGAGATATTTAGAAGTTTTTAAAATATTCGAAATTAATTTTAACTGAAGATGATTTCAAATAATTTAAGGCGGTATTAAGATAATTTGAAGAAAATTTGTAATTTATTTTTCATTTTTCAGGACTTAGAAACAAAATGTAGGACTAATTCGTATAATTAAAAACGATATGTATGTATAGGTTTTAAAATAATTTTAAAAATAATAAAATTTTTTGAATGATTTAAAAGAAAATGTACATTTTTTCTGATTTTGAGCATAAAATTTAGAAGCTCTTTAAGAATTATGAAAGTTTTCATAACAATAAAAATATTTTCTTAAAATTCATAGAAAAATTAAAAATTTTTTTTCCATTTTAACAATTAATTCTAGGAGATTATAAGAAGTTTTAAAAACATTTCTCTAGAGTTGACGAAAAATAAGTTGGAAGATTTTAAGATAATTTTTAATTTTTCAGGATTTTTTTTATTTGACCAAAAATTGGAATCATTTAAAAAAATATATTTTGCCCTGAACAAACATTGCTGAAAAATAACCTAAAAACAAATATTTTGACAAAATTTTTTCTGTTCCACAAGTAATGGAATATATATTAAATATCTGAATTTTTAAATATTGCTATTTTTAACATTTTTATTTTAACAGTTTGGGTTATCTTATTTTGGAATGGCCGTGTAAAAGGTTTCATTAGAAAATATATTTAAAGATTTTTAGTAAAATGTTTCATTTTAAGAAATTGTAAGGGATTATTTTTTTAATTTTACAAAATTGTGAAAAAAGAATCTGGAAGAATTGTAGGTAATTTTTTTTCGAATTTTGCAGAATTTGAACAAAAAAATTAGGAAAAATTTTAATCATTTTAAATTTTACGCAGAAGTTTGGAAAAAATGTAGATTTTTACAAATTTCAAACAAAAAATTGAGCAGCATTTTGAACCCTGTAAAAGATTTCATAAGAATAAAAATATTTTCTTAAGATTTCCAGGAAAATTGACACTGATTTTTGGACACATTAATTGTAATGGAATATTTAAAATATCAAAAATTGTTAAAAAGAATCTAGAAGATTTTAATTCTATTTTTAAAACATGTTAAATTAAATTTGTTTATTTTTAATTTTGCATGATTTTGCACAAATGTCATAAATATTTCTTAAGATTTCTAAGAAAGATAAAAATAATTTTTTTATTTGAAAAATTAATTATAGAGATTTTCAAAATTTGTCGAAAATTTGAAAAAATTTTAAACAAAATGCAGATTTTAAGGGGTTATATACCTTTTTGAGGGCTAAAATTGAAAAATCTTTGGATTTTTTGGAAGGTTTGTAGCAATTATTTTATTACACTAAAGTTATTATTCATTAATTGTATGTGTTTTTATGAAAAAAAACTAGCGTTTGTTCTTAAAAAAATATAAATAATTAAGGGAGTTAGGGCAATTCTCTAGAAACCCTTTTCTTTTTTTAAAGCGGCTTGCGGTGACCTCGATGGAAGTCCAGCAGGTCAACTGAAATCAAAATACCGAAAAAATTTCATTAGTATAGTGTTATACTAGGGAGTCTGATAAGTCCCTGAAAAATGAAACACGGAGACGTTTTTTTGGCCAAAGTCGGTTTTATTTTTCAACATACTCTCCTTTTAGGTCGATACAGGGAGTCCAACGATTTTCTAACTTTTTGAAACCGTCCGAAAAGTAGTTCGAAGCCGATTTCATGCAATTTTGCTTGTGCAACTAAGCATGAATGAACAGGCGCATTGTCGTGATGATAAAGCGGTTTTTTCTTCTTCAAATGCGGT
>NC_046661.1:74893629-74898936 GCF_010883055.1 Belonocnema kinseyi | reverse complement strand
CGTTCCAATCGACGGTGCAGAGTCCGGGTAATACTTATCCAGCTTGGCCTTGGCCTCGGATATCGTTTTCTTGCGAAGATAGTAGTGTTTGATCAAAACTCGGAACTCAGATTTTTCCATATTAAAAAAAACTCGGAGGTTATTCGCTTCTCAGTGCTGTAACTTGTAAATGCGTAAACATAAATGGCTGAAGTTTTGAGAGGCGTCATTTGAAGGATCAAGTTCGACGAAAATGGTTCACATTAGTGAATACTAATGCCATCTCTTAGAATTTTCAGGTACTTATCAGACTGCCTAGTATCTAGTTCGTGAATGATCATTTTAAAAAATGTTTGGTTTTTTCTGCATACAGTAAGGATTTTTTCGAAAAGTTAATTTTTCAAGCTCTAAAAATTTTATTAAAAAATTCTAATCTGCAAAATCAAAATTGGTGCACAAAAATCGAATCGTTCATGAACTAAGCAAAATTATCACGGACAATTAAAAAAAAATTGAAGAAGATCGGTCAAATAGTTCTTGTGCAATCGCAGTCACAGCAAAGGCACTTTTGGAAAAACACGATTTCGAGATATTCGCATTCAAAGTTTGAAGTTGAGTGTATGTAAACATCGAAGTCCGCGCCTCAAAACGCTATTTTCCTATCGAACTATTGTTCGGATCTCTATGAAAATTTGAGAAAATGTTTTCTAGGAGTTGTACTTTAAGATTCAGCAATAAAATTTTTTTCGATTTTTTGAAAAAAAGGTATATAACACTTAAGCAGAAAATTTTGAAGCTCTTTAAGAATTTTGAAAGGTTTTATAATTAAATTATTTTCTCAAGATTCCTAGGTAAATTGAAAATTATTTTTTATTTTGAAAAATTAATTGTATGAGAATATTTTAAGAAGTTAAAAATAAGATGTAGATTTATTTGATATTTTTAGGATTTTTTTTCTTACTTTTCAATTAAAAAAAAACTATTTTAAGAGAATATTTAAAAATATTTTTAAGAAAAAACAAATTTTGGTGTATAAAAAACAATTGAACCATTCTTGATTTGAAACCAATAAAAATAAGTTAACTTCTGATTAAAAAAAAGTATCGTTTAATTTCAAATTTTTCCATGTTAAAATTGATATAATTTCGAAAATTTACAAAATTATTGTTTAATTAAAAAGTGTGAATAGCTTCCGCTTTATACGTGTAAATTATTGTGAATTTGTATTAAAAAATGTATTTAAATTAATAAAAAATTTTAATTCAATTGCTTTTTAAATTTTTAAGAGCTTTATTTTTCTTTTGTATTTTTTTGGTTTGTAATATTTATTTATAATTTATTATAACATTCTTTAAGTGACTTATGTGGTTTGTTTTCTTTAATTAAGTTTTTTTAGGTCGATGAGAGCCTTGAATTTAATAAATTAATTTAACACAACTAATGCATTTTTTTAAACGGAAATATGTATATTTTAACTTTAGTTTAGCTGTTCTTCATTCGCATGATTTTCTATATTAATTTAATTTATTTGAACTAATTTTCTCTCGTCGATGAGGTCCACTTTATTTATAAAATGGATGCCTTCTAATTTGAATGGGTTTTTAATTTTAAGGATTTTAAAACAGTACAAAAATTGGCACCAAGTAACTAGATGAATGAAATATACGATTTTTAATCGATTTAAAACAAATAAATGGTAAAATTTAAAAAAGCGAAAGTAGGGATCAAATTTTATTCGCATAGGTAGGTGTCCGCATTTACAATAAATCGTAGAGATAGTTTGAGAACATTTTCGAATAAACGACTGCAGTTGGATTGATTAGATGGAATAATTAGTGAAGTTCTCCACTGAAAGTTTTCCTATCAATTTCCCTCCATCTCTCCACATTCGCCGGATTATGAGCTGTAAATAATAAAAAATAATCTTTTTATATCTAATTAAAAATTGGAAATATATTCTTCAATTAAATTGTTTTTATTTTTTTTTACTCCAATATAGAGGTCGTTCAAAAACTATGTTCCGTCAAAATGCTGTCTTCGATTTCATTTGGTAAAATAAATCAATTCTTTTAAATAAAATTAAACAAAGAAAATTAAAAACAAATTAATTTTACACCAGCCAGCTAAGAAGTCGAATATTGTAACATTTAATATTTAATCAAGAAAAGATGAATTTTCAATCGAAAAGGACGAATTTTCTACTCAAAAAGACAAATTTTCAAGAACGCGGTTAAATTTGGATAAAAATAATTGAATTTTGAACAAAATAGTTGGATTTTCAATGAAAAAGATTAATTCTCAACGAAAAATATAATAGTTGATTTTCCAACTCAAACAAGATTTTAATTTTAAATTAAAAACAGTCGGATTTAACAAAAAAAGATGAGTTATCAACGAAAAAAGCAATAGTGCAGATTTCAAACAAACAAAATGTTTATTATTTTAAAAAACAGTCGAATTTAATAAAAGAAGACAAATTTTCAATAAAATAGTTGGATCTGCATTCAGAACAGATTTTTAACTAAACAATATGAAATTTCTACTAAAAAAGATGATATTTTAAACTAAAAACCCGAATTTTTAACAAAAGAATTAATTATTACCCAGGAATTTTTAAAAATATTAATAGAATTATCAACCAAAACAGATTAATTTTTAACTAAACAGTTGTATTTTTAACCAAAAAATATAAAGTTTCATAAAAAAAAGCTGAATTTTCAAACAAAAATGACGAATTTTCAACCAGAAACAAAGAAAAAAGGGCAATTTAAACGTAATAGTTAAATTTTCAACCAAAGAAATGAGTTTTAAAGAATTAAAATGAATTTTAACAAAGTACTTCAACTTTCAAACAACATGCAGTTGAATTTCTAATCAAGAAAATTAGTTTTCTACCAAAGAAGACGAATTTACAAAAAAAAAGACATAAATTTTCATACAAATTGTTAAATATTTAACAAAAAACGATCAATTTTTAAGAAACAGTTAAATAGTACAATATTCAGTTAAAAATGATTTTTCAAACCAAAAAGAATGAATCATCAGCAAAACAGTTGAATTTTCAACGATTTACTATTGATTTTTTAAAGTTTTTAGGTTCCTTTTTAAGCTCAATAGTTGGATTTTAGACTAAAAACTATCAATTTTGAACCATAAATGGAATAGTTAAATTTGCAGCAGAGAAAAATTAATTTTTAGCAAAATAGTTAAATTTTCAACCAAAAAGATGTATATTTAACTAGTAAAATTACTTTTTAACAAAGTAGTTAAACTTCCCACCAAATAGTTGAATTTTCAATCAAGAAGATTAGTTTTCTACTAACAAAGATAAATTTGTTCAAGCAAATACATCAATTGTGAACCAAATTGTTGAATATTCAACTAAAAACGATCAACTTTTAATGAAAATGGAATGGTTAGGTTTTTAGTTTAAAAAAATTATTTTTCAAACAGAAAACAACGAATTGTAAGCTAATTAATTAAATTTCCAACTAGAAAAGTTTTTTTAGGCAAAAGAGACAAGAAAATAGACCCAAATTGTTGAATATTTAACTAAAGATCATTTTTTAACCAAAAATGAAATAATTCAATTTTCAGTTTAAAAAATGATTTTCCAACCAAAAAACAACGAATTATCAGCAAATGAGTTATATATTCAATGAGGAAAGGATTTTTAGTCAATAGAGAAAAAAATGCAACAAAATGATTGAATTTTCTAACGAAATAGTTCATTTTCAACCAAGTATTTGAATTTTAAAACCTACAAGTTATTATTCAACCAAATAGATTCATTTTCTACAAAAATAATAGAATTTTCAACCCAAAAGGACGAATTTTTACCCAAACATTATATTTTTTAAGACAAACAGTTGAATTTTAGACTAAAAACGATCAATTTTAAACCATACATGGAGTATTTAAATTTTGAGTTTAAAGAATTATCTTGCAACCAGAAAATAACAATTTTTCAACAAAATAGTTGAATCTTCAACAAATAAAATTAATTTTTAACAAAGCAGTTCAACTTTAAAGCAAGTAGTTGAATTCTCAACCATAAAACATGAATTTTCAATGAAACATTAGTTTATCTTTCAACTATAACCGCAAAATTATCATCTTAAAATAGAAAAAGTAAAATAAGTAAAATAAAATCACTAATTTTAATTTTTTCAAAAATTACGATAAATTCTTATTCACATTTATATTTTCAATTTTTCAAGCTCCATACGTTATATGATTAGATTTTTGTAGAAAAAAAAATGATCAGACATGACTTACATAATTTGCCAATTTTGTAGAAAATTGGCATAGTGATGAAGTTTGCGTAAAAGAAATATCTTGTGAGCCAAGAGTGTTTCCAATAGTACTTCCATGGGAACTGCACAATTTTTGCAGTGAAAGTATAGGGATATTTCATGTGACGTTTTGGCGCAGCATCAGCCATGGTGACTAAAAAAATTTATTCAACCATAACATGTTATGTATTTCTTTAATTGGCAATGATTTATATTCGCATTTTTAACCAGTTTTTGAGTATTACAAATATAAATAAGTTAAGTATATTGAAATAAATAATGTATATTTAAATTAGTCGACATTTTTCTTGTAAGGTATCGCAAACTCTTGTGATAAAAACGTCTCGAACGACTGGATTTTTTAAGTTAGGGTGTTTTTTTTCTAAACAAGATGAGTCGAAAAAAATTATGCAGTTTTTCGTGTAATGTTTTTTTAAAAATTTAATTGGAAGCTTCGACATTTCTGACATTTTCATATTTAGATACGTTCAAAGCTAGAGCGTTTTTTAAAGTTTTTATTCTTTTAATTTTGAACTTTTAAGGGCGGATCCAGAGAGGGGAGATTGATCTACTCCCGAAATTTAATAATTAAAATTCAAATTTTTTAAATTTGTATATCAGGTATATAAAGCACTTAAGGGCATGTGACACAGCTAAATACCTATATTACCGACCACAGTTTTTCAGTTCACTGAATGTTTTTTTGAACTTCAGAACTTTTTTTGCAAATAAAATATCGAGCTGAAACTTTGGGAAATGTATTTGAGTACAATAAAGACGTTTAGGTGCTGCATTTTGGTAGGAACTTCACTGAAAATTATTTCATCTTTTTTCTGAACCTCAACATTTTTTGAACGTTCCAACTTTTTTTATACATAAAATATCGGTCTCAAACTTTGAGAAATGCAGAAGCCGAAAGAAAACTGCGTTAAAGAACAAAGTTTAATAATAAAAGATGTAAAAAAATATATTTCAACAATCAATTCCAACGGCATCAGCCGGTAACGTTGTACACGAAAATACAAAACCTGGC
>NC_046661.1:74831879-74893529 GCF_010883055.1 Belonocnema kinseyi | reverse complement strand
AAGATAAAATAATTTTCAGTGAAGTTCCTACCAAAATGCAGTACCTAAACGTACTTTATTGTACTCTAATACATTTTACAAAGTTTCAGCTCGATATTTTATGCATAAAAAAAGTTGTTAGGTTTAAAAAAACATTCAGTGAACTGAAAAAGTGAGGTCGGTAATATCGGTATTTAGCTGTGTCACATGCCCTTAAGGCCTCTTAATTTCCTTGATAAATTTGATCCGAAAAATATTTTCGTTTTCAATAAAAAACAGTTGAACTAAACCAAAAAAGATGAATTTTCAGCAAAACACGTGAATCCTTAACAAAGAAATATTTTTGAGCTTATAAAGAAAAAAAATTTCATCCAATATCAAGGTGGCCACACGCGCAAATCGCGCGTTCCTATCTCTGAATTTCTATTTACTAACATGAAAACATTCAAAATTAAAAATCCATTATTAAAACAATTTTTTAAAATAAGGTTTTAAATATTTTTGAAATAATAGTTAATAATGAATAATTTCGAATTATTCAAATTCTTTCAATTATTATTCAATTATTCAAATTATTTAAATCTTGAAATTAAAAAAAATGTACCAGCGATGTTTGACAATTTAAATAGAAACGGGAGTTGAATTGTATTATTTCTAAGTCGAAGCGCTAAAAATTAAAGAATTGTTATTTGATTTGGAGAATCACAAAATTAGAATGATCTTAGATTAAAACCTTAAAAATATGAAAATTTAAAAACGTTAAAAATTGTATATTTAAAATTCAAATATTGGAAATTTGAGTTTAAAATTAAGAGTAATTAAAATTGTATTCTTTATAATTAAAGGAGTTGAAAATAAATAATTAAAGATTGCAGACTTTTAAATTTGAATAATTTGAATTCAAAGCCATTAAAATTGGACAATTTAATATTGAAAACTAAATTGAATATTTCAAATGCCAAGCTTCTGATATTCTAAAATTTTAAATTGTCATGACATAATTAAACTACTAGTTAACATTAAAACTTATTAGGAAACGTTTTCTAAAATAAAAAATGAATTAAATTATTTAAAATAATAACCTTTTGAAATATATAGTAATTTTAAATGGCAAATGTTAAAAATAAAAAAATTTATGCTCCCAAACTTTGAAACTTAAACGAATGAGAACTTCATTTAAAACTGAAAAAATTTTAATCACGAAAATTGTGTTATTAAAACTTGTATATACTCAAAAACTTTAAAATTTCAATTATTGTAAGTAAATTAAAATCAATTAAAAATTAATCATTTTTAAATTACTAATAATACTTTCCAAAATTTAACCAATTCAATTTTAATTTTAAAGTTAAACCTTAAAAAAGAAAAAAAATTTAGTCTTGTTGATAAAAATTCAGAAATCTAACATTGTAACCAGTTACAACTATCGAAAGTGTCCTTTTACTGATGAATCAATTTCAGATATATTCATTTTCAAGGTTTTTTTATTTTAAACTCAATTTTTTTTATTTTAAATGTTCCTTTAAAATTATCATTCATACCAGAAATTTCCGAATATAAAATATTTTTAAATTTGAAATGACTTATTTGTTTAAATTTTCAACTAAGAATCGGCGAATTTTAAGATCTTGAATATAGAATTAAAAATTAAGACAAATAATACAAAACAATATTGTTATGTTATGATTTCAGTTTTTGAAAATGCATAGTTTCATACTTTTCAATCAAAAATTGCTTTATATTTACATCCAAAATGATTAAATTTAAAACTGACTATCAAGGCCTTTAATATAAAATTTCGAAATATTTGACAGCGAAATGATCCTAAAATTTTGAATATTTGAATTTTAAACAAAATAATGAAATTTAAAATTCTAAATTTACAGTTAATAATTTAATTTTTATCCCAAAAAAGGAAAGTTTCGAAAAAGTAGTCCAGATTTTCATCGAAGAAGAATAATTTTCTACCAAAATTATGAATCTTTAACAAACAAAAAATAAATTTGTAAGAAAGTAGTTTAATTTTCAACCCGAAAATGTGAAATTTCAACAAGAACAGTTAATTTTCAACCAAACAGTTAAATTTAGTGTTAAAAAAATTAATTTTTACTCCAAAAAAGGGTTCAATTTTCAATCAGTGAGATGAATTTTTTACAAAAATTATGAATCTTCCACAAAAAATTATTTTATGAAAGTAGTTCTACTTTCAACCAAGCAGTTGAACTTTTAACCTGAAAAGATGTATTTTCAACAAAAAACATAATAGTTTATATTTCATTAAAAAAAGATTTTAATTTGTAATAAAACACAATTGAATATAACTAAAAAAATGAATTTTTTATTTGGAAGAGCGTATTTTCTACAAAACAGTTGAATTTTCTATTAAATAGCTTAATTTTATCTCAATTCGTTGAATTTTTAATCCAAAAAGACGAATTTTTTACACTAAAGAGTTTAATTTTCAAACCAAAAATATAAGTTTTTAACAAAAAAGTTCATTTTAAACCAAACAGTTAAATTTTCAACTAAAATTATAAATCTTTAACAACATTAAACATTAATTTTTAATAAATTAGTTCAAATTTTAACCAGTGAGTTGAATTTTCAACATAAAAACCACAATAGAATACATATTTGGTATTAAAAAAAATATTTCAACTTCTAAGAAAAAAAAATTAAATTGAACAAAAACAGAAAAATTGTCAACAAATTACTTGAATCCCCAACTAAAAGAGATTAATTTTCAACCAAACAATTGCATTATTAAAAAAAGATTTTCTACTAAAAAATACTACTTTTCAACGAAATATTTGAATTTTCAAAAAGAAAATTAAATTTTCTACAAAAAAGTTTAATTTTCAACCCAATAATATGAACTTGCAACAACAAAATTTAAGAAAGTAGTTCAACTTTCTACAAAGGAATTGAATTTTCAATCTAAAAATATTAATTTTTGTAAAAATATATGCATTTTCAAATAAGAGAGATTAATTTTCAATCAAAAAGTTGCATTATTAAATAAAAAAATTGATTTTTTAATAAAAAAAATACAAATTTTCAAAAAACTGCATAAATTTTCAACTAAATAGTAGTTGAATTTTCAATTAAAAACTTAAATTTTTGGTCTAAACAAGATCACTTTTTTAACAAAAATGGGATTGGTGAAATTTTCTTTGCAAAAAATTAATTTTCAAACTAGAATTGCGAATTTTCTACAAAACAGTTTAGTTTTCTCTCGATTTTTAAAATTTAAAGACAAAAAACGAATTTTCTAATAAACAGTTAAATTATCGAACCAAAAATATAAAATTTCCAGAAAAAAGTTCATTTTAAGTTAATCATTTCAATTTTCAATGAAAATAATGAGTCTTTAAAAACAAAAATAAATTTTTAATGAAGTAGTTCAAGTTTTAAAGAAGGAGTTAAATTTTGAACCTAAAAAGAGAATTTTTATCAAGAAAATATAGTGGTTAATATTTATGAAATGGTTACTCAAACAAAACGCACGAATTTCCAACCAAACAGTTGCATTATTTAAAAAAATTGATTTTCTACCACAAAAGACATAATTTCAACAAAGTGCATAAATTTTCAAGGAAACAGTTGAATTTTTAACAAAGAAAATTAATTTTGTACGAATAAAGACGAATTTTCAACCAAAAATTAAATTGTCTACCAAATTGTTAAAATTTTCAAGCCAGAAAACGAATTTTCTGCCAAATAGTTGAATTTTCAAGCTAAACATATAAACTTACAACCAAAAAGTTTTATAAAAAAAAGTATTTACACGCAATATAGAAAATCCTGATCTGACATTCGAAATTGATAGTTAAAAAAAAATTGATGAATGTCAGACTGGTCAGACGAATCAATACGTCCATCTAAAAGCACATATTAATCCCATCTAACGAATTTTAAAGTATATAAAAAGATGATGAAAATATAGAAATAAACTTGAAAATCGTACTTTGATTTTTGCAAAAATGATACGACACGAGACGAATTATTACATAAAAGTAAAGGTGAAATGAAATTTTGAGGTTAAAAACACAAAATACTTAAAATCTTATCAATTAAAAGCTTTTATTTGACACACAAACGCTCATTTAATCAATAAATCACACAGTTAATTAATATTCAACACGTTTTCAAGCAAAATTTAATTTTACATGATTTTGCGCAATATTTCTCCCAAAATAATCAGCTCACCCAGAAATCAATAGTTAAGAATGAAACTAAATTTAATTATTTTTTTATATGGAAAACGGTTTTATAAGAAGAATTGATTAGCAATTACCTGATTTATTCTCTTTTTGAATATTCTACTCCAAAAATTATATAAAAACACTATTCGGAGTACAAGAACTTTGGAGAGTTTAGTATAGAAGGGCTGCGTTCACTCCTTGAATTACGTAAGGCGACTTCCTGTCATCGAGTGCGTTCGAGTTTCGCAACAAAAAATTCTTTTTTTTTTTAATTTTGAGGAGCAATTTTAAGAAGTTAATTATACTTATGTATCTTTTATTTATTTATACATTTTTATGGAAATTGAAGAAGAATGGGAAGATAAGATAAAAAAATCGGTTGGAAAATGGAAACGGAAATGCGTTCATCATGGGTGTAAAAAGATTCTTTTGGACCCTCTTCTTATAATTTATTATTGAATCGAATATTGTTCGAATCTTTTTGATTTTCTTGGTTACTAGCTTTTAAAAGCTTGATATGTTCCGTAACTTTGTTTCTCTATTTACCATTTTTTAAGCATCTTAATTTTTCTATTTAGAAAATGAATGTAAGCTCTACCAAAAAGTTTGGGGCGTTTTGCGCACTTGTCACGCCCCTCGTCACGTTCGAATTTTCAAATGACGATACTAGCGACCCTGGCGGTTGTTTCCCTAAGCTTTGAGCGATTTTGAACAGAAACAGCGCCGCGATCGACAGTTTTAAAAGCAAAGCGATTGTTTGTGAAACGTGACAGTTTTTCTGTTCACTCTGTGCCAGAAATCGACGGAATACGCAGAGAAAAGCTCACCTGGAAAAGCTGGAAAAGCGCGATGTCGCCAAGAAGAACACGAAGAGGTGAGAAAAATTACTCGATGGCCGTTATTTCCAAGGAAAGCCTGTGAAAACTGTGTTGTTTGGGCGGGATGCGTTCTCGAAAATGGCGTCTGCTTTGGCGCCCCGCATGAAAACATTGCTAAAAACCCTAACGTTTTTACGACCCGTATATTCTGGAATAGAAAAATACGTTTTAACTCTCACATTGAATTCACTCTCTTGATATTCTCGATTTTCGATCCAGTTGGATCCCAGCAGAATAGTCGCAACTCTGATGTTTTCATGTGGCTGGCTTTGTTTTTCTTTCCGAGAAAGTTTCTAAAGAAAGTTCCAGGAATGACAGGAATCGTTTTCACCAATTTCCCTGGACTTTCTACACTTTTCTGGACTTTGAAGTGCTTTTTTAGTTAGTTATGATTCGCGAAATTTTGGGGTTATTTTCTTTGATGATTATCGATCTGTTTATTCTCTCTTCGTGTTTTGCTTATTTTTAGATATTTTTTTTATATTCCCGGGCAGTAGACTGAAGATTTGTAGATATTTGGATTAGTAGTAGATGTGAATTATTTTGTTTTCTGACGATCTTTTGAATTAAAAAAAAAAACTGAATTAATTCTGAAAAGGTGGTTTTCAAGATTTTTTTTCTCTATTTATTACGTTTTCAGGGTGACCCGGTACACCGGGGAATGATAATTTTAATTAAAAGAATTTTTAAATGCAGTTTTAAAGGTTTAATTGAAAATTAAGAGCGTTTGAAGTTGACAAATGTTGATAAAAAAATATTTTTATTTTGCGAGCGTTAAATATAAATACCCAAATAATTTTTTTTAATGGATCTGCACTTTAAGTACTATCAAAAGGTGAACAATAATTGATTCAGAATTAAAGGCTTTTATTAAATTTCAAATATTATTTTAGTCTAAAATACTCAAGTTTTAATCCATTCAATTTGAATTTTTAATTTAATTTTGAAAAAGAAAAATTACTTAACATTTTAAATTATCTGACTACATTTAAAATCAAAATTAAATACTCAAAAATAAACTTTGAACGTTACAATTTAAACTGTTCTATTTAAAAAAAAATTAATTTGTAAGTAAAATTGTTGAATTTTGATGTATAATAAATATTGAACACCTATTATTATTCTTAGAATAAATTCTAGTAAGATTAAAAGATATTTGGAAGGTATGAAGAAATTCAAAATTAATTTGAAATTAAAAATTATTTCAAATAATTTACACAAAATGTATACGTGTACTAAAAAATCCGGCTATTCGTACCAAAATTTCGGTGCAAATAGATTTTGGCCGATTTTGAACAAAAAAATTTGAAGCTTTTTAAGAGTTTTGAAGGGCTTCAAAAGAATAAAATTAATCTCTCAGGCAAAATTAATATGGAAGATTTTAGGAAAAATTATTTAATTTGAAAGGATTTAAAAATAAAATTAGGATAACTTTGTATCACTTTCACAGATTTTTTAGAAGTTCTAGAAGTTATTTTAAAATAATTTATATTTTGAAAAAATGTAAAACTACATGTACATGTTTAAAGATTTTGAAATGAAATTTTTAAGCATTTTAAGGATTTCTAATCTGTTTAAAATATAAATAATTTTATTTTTCATTTAAGAAATGTTCAGTTTATAAAAAAAATTCAATTGTTCAATTTTTGATGTTTCTAGCTTAAACTTACCTAAAATAATATAATATTGAAAAATTTGTAAATCGTTAATTGATTCTTCAATTCAGTTTTAAAAGTTTTAAATTCGAGTGATAGTGTATTTATTTTTGGTCCGGGAATTTTCCAGATTTTTGCAATGCGTAATCTAAAAATCGTTTACCTCAAAAATTTTCCATTTTAGATTATTATTTTTAAGCGTACACTTTTAATTTAAATAATTTTAAAGTGCAATTTTGAAATATTAAACAATTTAAAATGAAAATAATTTGAAGTTGCAAATTTTTTATAAAAAGATTTTTATTTTCTCAACTGTCAATATAAATTATTTATAAAATGGATCTATTTTAATTGGAAAGTGAAAAATAATTGATTTGATAAAACACCTCATTGAAACTTTATAAACTATTTTGAACTTAAAAATAGCATCATAATAATAATTTCGTAATTAAAGGCTTTTATTGAAATTTTTTAATTAAGAAAGAGAATAGCTATTTTATATTTAGCAATATTTTACCGTTTATTTAAGACGAGTAAATTAAAACCTTGCATTTAAAAGCAAACAACTTGAAACCGCATTATTTGACATAGAAAGCCTTGAATCGTTAAAATTTCGAAGAACTTAAAAAATTTCAATGTTACAATTTTAATTGAACTACCCGCAATTGTTATATTTTTTATGTGGATTTGTTGAATTTTTATATATAATTGACAATTGTACATTTATTATTTGTAGACAAAATTTGAAAGTATTTCAAATAATTTAAACAATATGTGTGTATCGAAAAAATTCGGCTATTCGTACCGAAATTTTTGTTAAAATTTCCAAGATTTTCGAAAAATTGTAGGAAAAAGTCTATAAATATCTTTTAAAATGAATCTAATTTTTCCTGCAATTTTTAAAAAAATGTCTTTAAAATCTTCCATAAATAATATATTTAATTAGAATACTTCTAAGGAATTAGTTACATTTTTTCTAAAACATCTAAATTTTTTTATTTGAGAATAAGTGGAACTTTTTATTTTTTTACCGGAAAATTCATTGTTTGAAAATTAAACGCTTGTTCAAAATTAATTTTTTTGGTTGAAAATTCATCATTCCAAATGGAAATTCATGGTTTGGTCTGTAATAATTTTTTTCTCATCCTAAAATTGAGCTGTTCCGTTTGAAAGTGTAACTATTATGTTAAAAATTATTATTATTATTTTTGTTTTGAAAATTAATATTCTTTTATTGGAAATTCAACTATTCCAGTTGGAGATTCCTCATGTTAATTAAAAATCCATCACTTTGTTTTGGTTGAAAATTTAACTATTCCAATTTTTGTTAAACGTATATCTTTTTTAGTTGAAATTTCATTTTTATTTTTTTTTTTAAATTCAATTATTTGATTGATTATTCATCTGTCTTGTTCAATTTTTTTCCAGGATTTGGGTAGACATCCTGTCAGAGAATTCTTTTAAAAGTTACGGAATCTTATCGAGAGCGTGCTTAATTTTTTTAAATTGCAATATTGCAGCTTTATCTTACTGTATTTAACTATTTTATTGAAATTTCATTTTTTTTTATCATTTTTTTTACTGAAAAATAAATTATTCTAGTTTTGGTTAAAAACATTTATCGTTCTTAGTTGATAATGCAAGTGCCTGGTTCAAAATTCATGTCTGTTGTTGAAAATGCGTTCTTTTGATATAAAGTTAAAATTGTTGGTTAAAAAATTATCCTTTTGCTTGAAAATTCATCAATTTGTTTGCAATTTTTTCTTTCGACTGAAGAATCTTTCTTAAGTTGGAAACACGTTTTTTCTTTGGCTGAATATTCCTTTTTTTGCTGGAAATCTAACAGTTCAATTTTTAGTTGAAAATTGATTTTTTTAAATTTAAAATTCATATTTGTGGTTAAAAATTCAACTATTCTCGTTGGATATTCAGTTGATTTTTTTTGTACAGTTCAACGATTCCAGTCGAGCATGTAACTATTTTTTTAAAATTAGTTTTTCTCTTTTTTAAAAAATGTCTTTTAAACTGAAAATGTATCTATTTCGCTTGAGGATTCCATTAATACAGTTGAAACTTTATTACGTTGCTTGAACATTAATTCTTGTAACTGAAAATTTCATATTAAATTTTTGGTTGTCAGTTCACCTTTTTTTGTTTGAAAATTAAACTATTTTGGTTATAAAATTAATCTTTCGAGTTCAGAATTTAACTTTTTGTTGATTTTTTTTTTAGTTGAAAATAAAAGTATTTGGTTGAAAATTCATGAATATTGGTGTAAAAGTCGTAGTTTTTGGTAGGAAATTAATTTTTTTGTTTGAAAATTCAACAATTAGGCTCAAAATTCGTATATTTATTGTTCAAAATTAAATCTTTTTACTTAAAAAGTTATGAATTCGAAACCGCTTAAATTTAATTTGATTTAGCGTGCACATTAATCTTACACAAATTTACAATGAATTTTAAGTTTAAAAGAATAAATAAAGTAAAAGTTTGTTTGAATTATTGTTCAAATTAATGGACTTAAGGAACAAAATCAAGAAATGATAAATTTCGGAATTAAACATGTCAAGTGATTTCGTAGAAATACTCTTATGGCTCCGTACTGTGAAAAATTACACTATTAATAAAAGAGTTTAAAATTAGAATTTATTTTTTTTAATCTCTCGTTTTTCAGGCACCATTGTACCCGAAATCAACTTATCCACAGAAAAAAAGGGGAAGAAGTCAGTAGCTTCTCCAAAAGAAAAGTCTCGCCCTCCGCCAAAAAAGCGCAATACTCGTACGTATTTGTTTCCGCTATATTATGATATAATGCTATTTAAAATAAGTTTGAAATTGGAATTTTTTAATAAACATAAAATGCTTAAGTTGATCTATTATAAATATAAATTAATTAATGCTTTTTAATTGAACTTTAGTAAGAGTAATTAAAATTAAAATAATGTTCCTTTTGAATTAAAAAGTGTTGGGTTAAAAAAATTATTTCGATTGATCAATTTCTTCTTTGTTTTGTTTATACTCTCTCCCTTTTACAGGTTACTATAATAGAATTTTTTACATTGTTCGTTGCGAATTTATCTTTTTTTAGTTAAAAATGCGCATAAGTGGCTAGAAGTTAAACTCTTCCGTTAAAAATTAATTTTTTTCGTTCAAGATTGTAGAAATTTTGTCCTTTTTTTTATAGAAAATTAATATTTATTGTTGAAATTTCATCTTTTTTCACATAAAACTCACTTTTTTTGAAAATTAATTTCCCAAATGGAATTTTATTTGTTCCATTTTTAGTTTGAAACTTATATTTTAGAGTTCAAAATTCAACAATTTGGATAAAAATTTGTCTCTGAATTGACAGTTCAGCTATTTCATTGAAAATCCGCGTATTTTTGTTAAAAAATCGATTAATTTTTAGTGTTTGAAGATTGATCGTTTTAATTCAAAATGCATTTTTTCGTTTAAAAAAGAGCTGCTTGATTGAAAACTTGTTTTTTCTTTGGATGTTCTTTGGTTGAAAATTATTTTTTTTTTCACTGAAATTGTAACTGTTATTCCAGTTGAATATTTCATCATTTTTTTAAAATTCATCTCCCTGATTGAACATTCACTGTTTAACTAAAAAAATATTCAATTTTTGGTTGAAAAAATATGTTTTTCAGTTGGAAATTCGTCTTTTTCATTGGTAGAAATTAATCTTTTTTATTGAAAATTAATCTTTTCTGGTTAAAAATTCAACTATTCCAGTTAAATATTTATAATTTTATTTGAAAATTCATCATTTCGTTAGTTTTCTGTTGTTGAAAGTAATTTTTGGAACTTATTTCAATTGAAAATTCCATAATTGTGGTTGACAATTCACGTATTTTTTTCAGTTAAAAAATAATATTTTTGTTTGAAAATTCAACTATTTCAGTAATTATTTTAGTTCAAAACTCTTGTTTGATATAAATTATTTTTTTTTTAAACCAAAAATGTTACTATTCCATTTTCGGTTAGAAAAAAATGGTTTTTTGTAGTAAAAAATGTAAACATTCGGTCGAAAAATTGTCTTCTTTAAATAAAAATAAAACTATTTCGTTTAAAATGTATGCATTTTGTTGGAAAATAGTATTATTTGTTAAAAAATTAATCTTTTTATTTGTAAATTAAAATGCAAGTATTACTGTTGAAGATTTATCATTTTAGTAGAAAATTTGTATTTTTGGTTCCAAATTAATTTAATTAACTGAAAATTATATACTATTCCATTTTTTGTTTTAATTTGATGAAAATTCATTTATCACATTGAAAATTATATTTAGAGTGGAAATGTAAAAAATTTTGAATTGAATTTAATACGTAAATATTCACAATAATTTATTTAAAACAATATATTTTCCTAATATAAAAGATATAAAATATTCAAGATATTCAATTCACATTTTAATTCAAGATATATACAAGGTATAAAATATTCAAAATATTTTTTTTAGTCGCAATTTTGAATTAAATGACAAAGATTCTTCATTGGTAAAAGTATCTTTATATTAATGTACTTAAATATTTGGTTGAAAACTCTTTTTGTTGTTTGTTTGAAATCAATGTTTTAAACTGGAAATTCTATTTTTTGGATAAAAAACTTTAATCTTCTTTGGTTGATATATCAACTAATACGAGTTTTTCCCCGTGTTCAAATTTTTTGAATGAAGATTTAATTACTTGGTTGAGAGTTACTCTTTTGTTAACAATTAATGTTTTTGTAAAAATTTATCACCTTAATTTAAAATTCATCTTTGAAAAATCGGTTTTTCTTTGGCTGAAAATTATTTTTTTCATTGAAAATTTAACTATTCCATTTGTAACTTTAACTATTTTGGTGAAAAAATTTTTTTACTGGAAATATAACTTCAATATTTGGTTGAAAAATTATCTTTTTGAGTTGAAAATTTTTACTTTTTCGGTACAAATTAATCTTCTAGTTTAAAAAATAAGCTTTTTGTTGGAAATATAATGTTTCTTGTTAAAGACTCGGCATTTTGGTTCAAAATTCATGTTTTTGGTTTCAAATTCAACTATTCCAGTTGAAGATTCACCATTTTAGTTGAAAATTAGTTTTCTATACCAGGAAATGCATTATAAAATATTTATGTTAGACAAGTAGACAAAAATATAAATATTCCTCATTTTATTTGAAAGTTCATCTTTTTCGTTGAAAATAAAACTACTTGGTTAAAAATTGAATTCTTTTCTTAAAAAATTCATCTTTTTGTTTAAAATTTATCTATTCTAGATGAAGATTCATAATTTTAGTTGTAAATTCATTAGTTTGGTGAAAAATTAAATTTTTTGGTTGAAAATGGGTTTTTTATAGTTGAAAATTCAACTTTTATTATTAAAAATTCATCTTCTTGTAGTTGAAAAATCGTCTTTCTTGGTAGAAAATTAACCGTTTTGTTTGAAAAAATATAAATATTCCTTATTTTAGTTGAAAGTTCATCTTTTTCGTTGAAAATAAAACTACTTGGTTTAAAATTCAACTCTTTTCTAAAAAAAATCATCTTTTTGTTTGAAATCTATCTATTCTAGATGAAGATTCATCATTTTAGTTGGAAATTCATGAGTTTGTGAAAAATTTAATTTTTTGGTTGAAAATTGGTTTTTTATAGTTGAAAATTCAACTTTTAAAAATTCATCTTCTTGTAGTTGAAAAATCGTCTTTCTTGGTAGAAAATTAATCTTCCTGATTCAAAATGAATCGTCTTGTTTGAAAATTCGTATTTTTGCTTAAAAATCTAAGTATTGCTGTAAAATATTGATTTTTTTGTGATTATTTATCTTTCTGGTCGAAAATTCAACTATTTTGTTAATAATTCATCTGTCATCAACTTGAAAATCCAAATTTCTACTTGAAAAGTTAGGAATTTGAAGCGATTTAAATTGAATTTAATATACTACCCACATAATTTCGTCTAAATATGTACTGTATGTTAACTATAAGTGGATCAAATAAAAATTTGTTTGAATTATTATTCAAATTCATGGACTTTAGAGACAAATTCAAAAAATGAAGAAGAATATTTTTAGTATTATTTAATTATTCAATGAATTCATGGTGCTAATTTTGAAATATGAAGTAATGCATTTTTTTCGGGATTCATCTTTTTTTAATAACGATTTAATTACTTGGTTGAGAGTTATTACTTTGCTCAAAAATATTGTTTTCTTGTTAAGGATTCATTATTTAATTTTAAAATACATCTCCTTGGTTGAAAAATGAGCTAATTTGATGAAAATTCATTTTTTCGTTGGCTGAAATTTAATTATTTCACTGAAAAGTGAACTAAATTTGTTTTTATATCGTTGAAAATTAATATTTTCACTTAACATATAACTATTCAATATTTGGTTGAAAAATTGTTTTTTAAAATTGAAAATTTTGACTTTTTTATGCAAAATTAATCTTCTTGATTGAAAATTAATCTTTTTATTAGAAATTTAAAGATTCTAGTTAAATACTCATCATTTTAGATGAAAAATCATGTTTTTGGTTTTAAATTCAACTGTTCCAGTTGAAAATTCATCTGTTTAGTTTAAAATTCGTCGCTTTGGTTGAAAATGAACTTTTGAATTAAAAATTGAACTATTCAATTGTTTGACAATTTATCTTTTTGATTTAAAATTAATGTATTTTCTATCAAATTCGTATCCTTTGGTAAAAATGAATCTTTTATTCCATTTTCGGATGAACCTTGATCTTGTTTAGTTCCTAAAAATTCACCTATTTTGTTGATAAATCGTCTTTGTGGTAGAAAATTTATTTTTTTGGTTGAAAGTTGGTCTTTTTTAGTTGAAAATTCAACTTTGTTGTTAAAAATTTACATATTTTGTTGAAAAATCGTCATTCTCGGTAGAAAATTAATTTTCTTGGTTGAAAATTAATTGTCTGGTTGGAAAATTCATTTTTTTTTTGCTTAAATTTCAAGTATTGCATTTAAATATTCGTCATTTCAATAATTAATTTATCTTTCTGGTATAAAATAAAACTACTTAGTTAAAAGTTAACTTAAATTTGTTTTAAAAATAAATCTTTTTTATTTGATGGAAAAATAATTTTTTTAACTGAAAATTAACTTTTCCATTTTTGGCTGAAAAGCGATCTTTTTCAGTTCAAAATTCAGGTAATTATTAGAAAATTGATCTTTTTCAGTTGAAAATTTGACTGTTGGATTGAGAATTTAATGTTTTTTTTATCGTCTTTTTTGGTAGAAAATTAATCTTTTTGGTTAAAAATTCAACTGTGCATAAATATTCACTGAATTTTAAGTATAGTTAGATAATTTAAAAATTGGTTTGAATTATTATTCAAATTCATGGACTTTAGAGACAAATTCAAGAAATTATGATGTTTTTAGTATTATTTCCTTATTTAATTAATCTATTATAATAAACTCGCGAAAAATTATACCTACAAAAAACTTGGAATTGTCAGGGAATTTTTGTACAGGTTTTGAGTAGACACCCATTTAAAAAATAACTTGTAATTTAATTTTTCAAAGCTTTCTGAATTAAACATATGAATTAAATCATCAGAAACGCGTATCATTAAGAAACATTTAACTATTCACATGGACTCGAACTGATGGCTCCGCATTGTAAAAAATTATATCTAGAAAAATTTTGTATTACTTGGAAAAAAACTGGATTCATCCAGCCGTATTTTCTAGAATTTGAGTACAAACCTGGAGTTATTTATTTATAGTTTCAGTTTAGTTTCAATTTTTCAATTCAGCTATTTGTTTTAAAATAGTATTTTTTGTTTAAAAATTGATCTCTTTTGGTATAATTTTTTTTTATATACTATTTTTGCTTTAAAATAAATACTGTTATTAGTTGAAATATCAACTGTGGCATTTTTCTATGCGAATCAATATTTTTAAATTAAAAATTTAGTTGATTTTTCAAAGATTTGAAATTATTATTTGGAATTCTCCCTTACTTCTTTGGAATTCTATTGACTTGTTCATTCCACTTGATTTATTCTAAATTTGCTGAATTTCACTTAATTCAATGGATTTTTTCTAATTAATTTAAAAAAATATATAATTCGTATTTCAAGAAATTTCGAGATTTCAGAAGATTTTAAGAGATTTTCCAATATTTTTTGCATTTTTTTTTTTTTTGGAATTCGCCTTGGTGTTTATTAATTTATCATGAATTCTTCTAAATTCACTCAATTTTATTCAAGTCAATAGATTTAAAAAAAATTTGTTTAATTCATCATGAAGTCTTGCAAACTCACCTTATATTCGTAGGCATTTCATAAAATTCTTTTGAATTCCCTTTTAATTTTTCTGAACTCATTTCAAACCTACTGAATTCAAGGAATTTTTATATATTTTTGAATTATTTTCAATTCACTTGATTGCATTTTAAATTCAGCTTGATTTTTTTTATGAATTTCATCGAAATCTTCTCATTCCCCTTAAATTCTTCTAAATTCACTCAAATTTTACTGAAATTAATTGGTTTTTTCCCTTCAATTTATTTAAATTCTTTCGAATGATTTGGATTATTTATAGAAAAATCTTGTGGTACTTTGAGGAAACCTGTATTTATCCAGTCATATTTTCAAGGATTCGAGTAGACACCCGGAGTTATTTATTGAAATTTTAAGTTTAATTTCAATTTTGATTTTTAGGAGCAGCAAAGCCGAAGGCCACAAGTGACTCGGAAGACAACCAGTCTAGAAATGTTTCAAAGAAATCATCTCGCAAGAGACCAGCAAAATCGGAAGCGGATTCTCTGATGACCGAAGATGAGTCGATCTCGGAGAGTCCCAAAAGGGAGAGACCTTCCTCGAGACTCGAAAATTCTCTCATCAGCGAAGAGGAAAGTACACCTCGTCGCAAACCAGCGAGTCGAGCTTTAGCAAGAGTCGATACAACGCCAAAGAGCAGTCCAATCTTTGTTCCGCTGACACCTCACAGGTCGAAAAAAACTCCCAGAAGGTCTCCAGAAAACTTTGGTTCGCCAAAGAGGCATTCAGACATTTCTTTGGGGCTTTCAAAGACTCCCAGGAAGCTGGAAATCGACGGGACACCACCATCTTCCGAGGATTCTCTGCCGGTTAAGAAACAAGAGGCGACACGGGCTACCAAATCGTCTAGTTCACCATCCAAAGCAACAAAAAGTCCGAGACCGAAAAAGTCACCGAAACGAGAAGTGGCTAAAAAATCGACAAAACGAGCTGCAGCGAAGAGCAAAAAGTCGCCGAGTCCGAAAAAAGCGAAGGAAGAGCCTTCACCTCGGATGAATCAGACTGTTTCTGCATCTACGAAGGTATTTTTCCCTTCTTTTAATGGGGTTGCTACATGCCTCTTTTGGTATAGATTAATGGGTTTTTTTTTGCATAAATAAACTGTTTTTGGTTTAAAATAAAAACTTTTATCAGTTGAACAGGGTGTCTAGTGACCTTGAAAACCTGGAAATCTTCTTGATTTTTTTCATGAAAACCTTGAATTTGAATTATTCGTTTTTTTTCTCATTTAAAACAGTAATTTTATCGAAATGCGAAGAGTCATTTAAATCTTTTAGCCTATTATCAAAGAAACATCTCTTTTAGAAAAAATTTTGCTGCTGAACATTTTTTTATTCTTCAAGATATAATTTTTCTTCTGTTTATTGCAGAATAAAGATATTTCAAGGCACTTTCCGTTGAGGTTTTCAACTTAAAACTGATAAAAATTATTAGTTTAAAATTTCGATGTTAATTCAGTTTCAGAATTAGAATAAGCCTTTGTCATACAATGGATTTTTCGAGGGGTTGAACACTCAGTTTTTGAGTGTACAATAGATTTCAAAAGGTTACAAAATATTTATAAAGATTTCAAAATATTTCAAACATTTCAAAATATTTTAAATATCTTTAACATTTCATAAAGATTTCTCGGATGTTAATGATTTGAAAAGGCGTGCACGCCAGATTTCACAGCAATTTCACAAAAATTTTAAAGATTTAAAGGATTTCAAAGATTTGAAAAAGGGTACAGTACACCAGATTTCAAGGATTTCAAAAATTTGAAACGATTTCAAGGATTTTGAACATTTAAAAAAGGCGTGTACACTAGACTAAAAAGTTGTAACAAAAATTCCCCAAAGATTTCGAACATTTCACAAAGATTTTAAAGCTTACAAAAGAGTTTCAATTCTTTTAGGAGATATCAAACGATTTCAGTAAGATTTGGAATAATTATAATAATTCAAACGAATTCACAAAAATTTCGAACGTTTCGCTAAGATTTCGAATATTGCACGAGGATTTTAAAACTTTCCAAAAATTTGAAAGATTTTAAAACATTTCAAAGATTTTAAATAACTTCAAAATTTTTTAGGAGATGTCAAAAGATTTCACAAAAGTTAAAAAGATTTCATAAAACATTCATAAAGATTTCAAAACAATGCGAGAATTTCAAAAATTTCAACAAGGGTGCAGTACACCAGATTTCAAGGATTTCAATTCATTTCAAAGATTTTAAACGATTTAAAAATGTTTGACAAGATTTCAATCGATTACAAAAGATTTCTGAAAGATTTCTCAAATATTTAAAAGAATTCTTAAGGATTTCAAAACATTTTAAGAATTTCAAAGATTCCAACAAGTGTACAGTACACCAGATTTTCAATGATTTCAAAACATTTAAAAGATTTTTAATCATTTTAAAAGGTTTCAACGAATTTGAGAAGATTTGAAAAGATTCTAATAATTTCAAACGAACAAAAAAGATTTCACGAACAAAGATTAAAGAAACATTTCAAAAATTTTATAAAGATTTTAAAAAAATTTCACAAGGTTTTCGTAGATTTCAAACGATTACAAAAGACTTAGAGAAGATTGAAGGATTTCAAAAGATTTCAAGAATTTCAAAACATTTCAAAGATTTTAAGCGATTTCAAAAAGTTTTAACACATTTGAGAAGATTTCAAAAGACTTCAATGATTTTAAACAAATGCAAAAGATTTCTCAAACAAAGATCAAAGAGTTTACAAAGATTTCAAGAATTTTAAAGATTTTACAAAAGCCTGAAAAAATATCAAAAGATTTCTTAAATGTTTCATCGAAATTTCAAGCTTTCATTAATGTTTGTAATACTTCATAAAGATTTCAAAAGATTTCAATGATTTCAAAGACGTCAAAAAGATTTAAAAATATTCCTAAAGATTTCACAAAGACGACTCATGTTCGCAAAAAATTAAGAATTTTTTGTTTATTTACGATTCGGCTTTATTTAGAAATTTTCGGCCAATAAAAAATGAAATGGCTCATTTTTTACATACGTGACAAACGTTTATTTCAATATTTGATGTAAAAAAGAAGACCTGGAAAATTTTGATTTCTTGACCTGGAAAAGACCTTGAATTTTTTTCTTAAGAATCGGTAGACACCCTGTTGAAATATTAACTGTGGCATTTTTCGTCGCGAATTAATATTTTTAAATTGAAAATTTAGTCGATTTTTCAAAGATTTGAAATTATTATTTGGAATTCACCCTTAATTCTTTTAAATTCTTTGGAATTCTTTTGATTTGTTCGATCCACTCGATTTATTCTAAATTTTCTGAATTTTACTTAATTCAATGGATTTTTTGTAGTTAAATTTTGTTTTTATAATTCATATTTTAAGAAATTTAAAGAGTCTTCAGAAGATTTTCAGACATTTTCAAATATTCTTTGCTACCTTTTTTTAATTCGCCTTGAATTATTATTGATTTATCCTGAATTCTTCTCAATTCGCTCAATTTAACTCAATTCAAACTTACTGAATTCATAGAATTTTTTCATATTTTTTTATTTTTTCAATTCACTTGATGGTTTTTTAAATTTTGTTGGATCTTTTTTATGAATTTCATCGAATTGTTCTCATTCCTTTTCAATTCTTCTAAAATCACATAAGTTTGACTGAAATAAATGGATTTTTTTCAATTTATTTAAATTCTTTTGAATTTTTTGGTAGTCTTTAGTCATTTTTTGGGTTAAAAATTAGTAACGTTTTCAAAGATTTGAAGTAATTTGAAATTTTTGTTGAAATTCGTCCTGAATCCTCATTAATTTACCCTGAATTCTCTGAAATTCCCTTGATTTTTTAAAGTTCACTTCAATTGTTCTAAATTTACTCAATCCTGCTTAAGTCCATGGATTTATTTTCATCAAATTTCATATTTTTTAATTCTCTTTAATTCACTTGATTCTTTTGAATGATTTGGATCAATCGGACTGTTTCTGCAGTTGCAAATGTACTTTTTCCGTTGTTTTAAGGAGGCGCCACATGTCAGAGAATGCTAGAGTCAGGAAATTTGTTCTATATTGATTGAAAAATTTGTTGCCTTGATTGCAAATTCAACTAATTGTTTAAATATTAACTGTGGCATTTTCCGTTGCAAATTAATATTTTTAAAGTGAAAATTTAACTACGTGCTTGAAAGTGAAACTACTTTGCTAAAAATTCATTTTATTGGTTAATGATTCATCAATTGAGTTCAATAACCTTTTTTTTTTGTTGAAATTGAACTATAGCGTTGCAGAATTAATTATTAATTAATAATTTTTAGTTGGAAATTCAACGATTTAGTTAAAACTGAAACTTCTTTTTTAAATATTCACTTTTTTATTGTTGAATCATCATTTCAGTTTTTTTAAAAAAACCCCTTTCCCGATAGAAAATTTAAGTATTTTGTTGAAAAGTCTTTTTTTATTTCAAAGTGAATTTTTTCTACGGAAAATTTAACTAATTCCAAGTTGCGTTGAAGATTCGTCTTTTGTGGTAGAATGTGTTATTAAAGAAATCATCTTTTTGGCTGAACGTTCATTTTATTGATTGAAAATTTAACTATTTTTTTGAAAATTAGTTTTTTTTTTGTTGTTTAAGAATTTGTATAAAAATGAAAATGTGGCTATCTCAATTTAGTATTTCATTATATCAATTTGAAACTTCATCTCATTGGTTGAAGATTAATTCTTTAAACTGGACTGTGGCATTTTTCGTTGCGAATTGATATTTTTAAATTGAAAATTTAGTCGATTTTTCAAAGAATTGGAGAAATGTCAAATTATTATTTTGAATTCATCCTTAATTCTTTTTTATTTTTTTGATTTTTGAAATCCACTTGATTTATTCTAAATTTTCTGCATTTTACTTAATTCAATTGATTTTTTCTATTTAAATTTTGTTTATATAATTTATATTTTACGAAATTTAAAGAGTTTTTAGAAGATTTACTCAATTCTACTCAAGTCAATGGTTTTTTTTCTTCAAAATTTCATCTTTTTTTATTCTTTTCAATTCACTTTATATTTTTTTATTCAGCTTGCTTTTTTATGAATTTCATCGAAATCTTCTCATTCCTGTTAAATTCTTCTAAAATCACATAAATGTGACTGAAATAAATGGATTTTTCCAATTTATTTAAATTCTTTTGAATTGTTTGGTAGTCATTCACTTGATTTTTTGTCTTTATTGGCTGAAAAATCTGTTGTCTTGATTGAAAATTAAATTATTTGTTTAAAATTCGACTTTTTTTAATCATCTCTTTCAGTATAAATTTAATGTTTTTTTTTTATTGAACTCAACTATTTTTGGTTTAAAATAAAAACTTTTATTAGTTGAAACATTAACTGTGGGATTTTTTGTTGCAAATTAATGCTATTAAATTGAAAATTTAGTCGGGTTTTCATAGATTTGAAAGGATTTAAAATTATTATTTGGAATTAACCCTTAATTCTTTTAAATTCTTTGGAATTCCTTTGATTTATTCTAAATTTGCTTAATTTTACTTCATTAAATGGATTTTTTTAAAGTTAAGTTTTGTTTATATAATTCGTATTTTATGAAATTTAAAAAGATTTCAGAATTTTTTAAGGGATTTGAAATATTTGAGTTTATGCAAAAAAATTACAAATTAGTTTTAAACAGGTTTCACAAGGATTTTGTAGGATTTCAAAGATTTGAAGAGATTTTCAAATATTTTTAGCAAGTTTTTTGGAATTCTTATTAATTTACCCTGAATTTTCTGAAATTCGCTTGATTTTATTAATTCACTTTAATTGTTCTAAATTTAATTAATTCGACTTAAATCAATGGAGTTTTTTTCACCAAATTTTATATTTTTAAGTTCTTTTCAATTCACTTGATTTTTTTTTTAATTCAGCTTGATTTTTTATGAATTTCATGGAAATCTTCTGATTTCCCTTAAATTCGTCTAAAGTCACTCAAATTTTACTGAAATAAATGTTTTTTTCTTTCAATTTATCTAAATTCTTTTGAATGATTTGGATAGATCAGATTGATTCGTCTATTTTGTTTGAAAATTCATCTCTTTTGGTATAAATTTAATGTTTTTTTTTTTTTTTTGGTTGACATAAACTATTTTTGACTTAAAATAAAAACTTGTATTTGTTGAAATACCAATATCAATGAAAATTTATGTAATTGGTTAAAAACTTATTTAATTAAAAATAATTTTTTTCAACTGAAAATTTAATGACTCTATTTTAAGTTAAAAACTAATCTTCTTTAGTTGGAAATGCAACTCTTTGGTTAAAACTTCAACTTTCTTAGGTAAGAAATTCCTCTTTTTGCCTTGAAAATTAATCTGCTTTGGTTGGTGATTCAACTATTTAATTTTAAATTCGTATTTTTGTGTAGAATTCAACTATTTTTAATTGAAAATGTGTTTCGTGACAATGTTAAATATTAAACTTTTCTTTGAGAATCCCTTGTTTTTTTTTAAATTAATTTTTTTAACTGAAAATTTTGTTTTATTTCTGATTTAAAAGAGTGATTACTTGCCGTTTATTTCTATTTTTGTTCATTTGTTCCCTCCTAGAGATTAGATTTTTAGTTAAAAATGTTATTATTTGGTTGAAAACTCGCTTTTTTTTCAGTTGAAAATTCAATTATTTTGATTTGAAAAGATAACGTTTTGCCGAAAATTAATCTTTTTTGTTGAAAACTTGTTTTCTTGGCTTCAAAATTTAACCATTTTTGTTGAAAAAGAACTTCTTTGATAAGAACTGATATTTTTGGGATATTTTTTGATAAAACATAACTTTATAAGAAAATTTCGTATTTTTTATTTGAAAGTTCAATATTTTCGATTAAATTCATTTTTTGTATTGTCTGATAAATGTTTCATGGTTGGAAATTTAATGAAAATATCAAATATACCATTTTTCGTTTAGAATTCATGTTTTTTTATTGGTTGAAGATTCATTTTTTGGTTGGAAATTTAAATGGTTTGTTCGCAATTCCTTTTTTCGTTTGTTAAAAATTAATTTTGTAAATTGAATATTTATTTCATTTTTCGATCAAAATTGATATTTTTGAGTTGATAACTTAACTCATTGGTCGAAAATGCATCTTTTTTAGTTGAAAATTCGTCTTTTAGTTGAAAGTTCATGTATTTTGTTGAAAATTTCTTTTTCTTTGTAAAAAATTAAAAAAATTCTGTAGGACGGGTTGTCGCTAAAATTATTCAAACTGAATAGTAAACCTTTTTTTTGCATTACCATTATTGATCTCCCAAGTGTAAGAATTTTTTATATTTAAAAGACGAATTTATAACGGCTGGCGAAAATGAAAAATTAGTCACATAAAAGTCAGGGAATTTTGCAGCGACCCTGTTTAGTTTTTATTCTCCCGCAAAAAGAAGATTTTTAAGAATTTTAGAAGCTTTTAAGATAAAAAAGGTCTTAAAATTCCTTGGAAATTTTAATATGATTTTTTATTTTGAAATATAAATTAAAAAAAAATTTACACAAAGATTTCAAAACATTTTTAATTATTTCCGAAAATTTCGAGAAAGGATGTGCTCGATTTTAGACCTTAATTTTTTAATTAACAAGATTACAGAGTTTTATAACAAATTTGTGTAAGTTTTTAGAAGTTTTAAAAATATTTAAAAGTTGAAAATATTTCAAATAAGTTTTAAAAAAGTGTTCATTTATGAGTATTTGGAAATAAAAATGTTGAAACTTCTTAAGGATTTTGAAAGGATTTACGGTAATAAAACATTTTCTTAGAATTCACGCGGAACTTTAAACTGATTTTTTATTTTAAAAAATTAATTTTAAGAGATTATTTAAAAATATTTTTAAAAACTACAAGATTTCCAAAATCGCCATAACAGACTCTGGAAGATTTTAAGGCAATTTTTTAGGATTTTAAGACAAATGTTGATTATTATTCGAAAATAAAAAAATTTTCTTGTGATTCGTGGAAAAAAATGTATCACTTTTTATGCTGACAAATGATTTTTGACAAAATTCAAGAAGACTTAAAACATTTCAAAAGGTTTCCAAAATGCTCAAAACAGAATTTGGAAGATATCAAGACAATTTTTTTTATTTTTCAGTACTTTAAGAAAATGTTTGGAAAAATTCGAATCATTTTAAAAGATATTTAGAAGATTTAAATTTTCTGGAAAGGATTGAAAATCATGTGAAATTTAAAAATATTTACACAAATTATAACAAAATGTAAACTTTTGAGGAGTTGGAAAAAAACTTCCGAAGCTTTATATCTGAAAGAATGACTCAAATTTTTCCTAAAATTTGGTAAAATCCTGAAAAATAAAAGGAAATTGTTTTGACTTATCTGAAATCCTTAATTTTTTATTTTCAATTTTTTTCAGGATCTTAGGAAATTTTCTAATTTGGGTGAATTTGTTTTTCTTTTTTTATTTATATTTGAACTATTTGGTGAAAATCCGTCTTTTTGTTGAAAAATAAATCTTCATGGTAAAATATTAATATGAATTTCGTTGAAAAATAATATTATATTTTCATGTTACCTTGTTTTGCATCAAAGATTAATATTTTGAAACAAAAATCATTACGATTTGAACAATATTTCGAATCTTTAAACAATTTTTTTTTATTTTTGTGAATTCAATTTTCTTAAATTTTCAAACTTCTGAGAACTTAAGAAAAGCGCGAACTCTTGTATTAAAAACAAGTATTGAAAATGTGAAATTTACATAATTACATGTACAATGAAATGTATTTTTACCACAGAAAGTGACTCCCAAACCAAGACGTTCTGTGCCTGCCTCGAAAGTAAAGAAATCTCCCGCGAAAGCTCGAGGCTCGCCCGCAAAACGCGGCTCTTCGAGTGTTTCGAGAGTCGCAGTCGTGATGCTCGAAAAGATGGGTGATTCCAGAAAGTCGAAAAAATCAACTCCGATGAAAACTCCGTCTTCGAGTCCCAACAGACCCAAATCGGTCGCCAAGAGACGAATTCCGTTAACCAATTCTGGCACACCCTTGCGGCCAGTGCCAACTCAGAAACCAAGAAGTTCCCTGAAGAAAATAATCCTTGAAAAGCAGGCGAAAATAGCTTCACCCTCGGAATTAAGGGCTCTTCAAGACTCTAGTGGTTTCATTGCTTCAACTCCCCGGGAAAAAAGCAGACGCACCTTGAATCTTTCCGACAGTCCAATCGTCAAGAAGAATTTGTCAAGTCCCATCAACCTCAAATCCCCAAGTCCTATTAAAAAGAAATCTCCAAGTCCTATTAAAAAGAAATCTCCAAGTCCTATTAAAAAGAAATCTCCAAGTCCTATTAAAGTGAAATCTCCAAGTCCTATTAAGAGGAAAGCTGTGAGTTCTATTGATAAAAAATCTCCAAGTCCTACCAAGAAAAAGGTCGTGAGTCCTGTTGCAAAAAAGTCCCCAATTTCTATCAAAGTGACATCTCCAAGTCCCAATAAGAAGAAAGTTGTGAGTTCTGTCAACAAAAAATCTCCAAGTCCTATTAAGAAGAAAATTGTGAGTCCGGTTAAAAAGAAATCCCCAATTACTTTTAAAATCAATACGCCAAGTCCGATGAAGAAGAAAGTCGTGAGTCCTACTAAGAAGAAAATCGTGAGTCCTACTAAGAAGAAAGTCGTGAGTCCTGTTAAAAAGAAATCCTTAGTTACTATTAAACTGAAATCGCCAAGTCCTATTAAAAAGAAAGTCTCGAGTCCTGGTAAAAAGAACTCATCAATTAATATTAAATTCAAGTCTCCAAGTCCTAATAAAAAGAAAGTGGCGAGTCCGGTTAAAAAGAACTCATCAATTACCAGTAAATCTAAATCGCCAAGTCCTAGTAAAAAGAAAATCGTGAGTCCTGTTAAAAAGGAGTCGCCGATTTGGATGAAAGTTAAATCGCCGAGTCCCATTAAGAAGAAGAGAGCCGTCAGTCCTGTTAAAAAGAATTCGAAGATTTGGATTAAAGTTAAATCGCCGAGTCCTATTAAGAAGAAGAGAGCCGTGAGTCCTGTTAAAAATAAATCCCCAGTTCCTGTTAAAGTTCAATCTCAAAGTCCCAGCAAGAAGATAGCTGTGAGCCCTATTGCCAAGAAGAAATCGGTGAGTCCTCTCAAGAGGAAGATATCTTTGAGTCCTTTTACGAGGAAGAATCCATCGAGCCCGAGGATTCAGAAGAGTTTTGTGGGAATTGCCGATGAGTCGATACCGGCGATGAGTGACACTTCGCTTATTAATATGAGCGATCTCTTTGATTCTGATGTCTCGCTGAAAGAGGATGAGAAGAAGAATAAGGATGGGACTTATGAACTTCTCGAGCCGAAGACTCCGACTTTACAGGCGAAAAAGTCGAGGAAGAGGAAATCGGTGGATGCACATTTGAGCGGGTGAGTGAATTTTTTGGAAAAGAATAGATCCACTCCTATCAGGATTTATGCGAAATAACTAGTTTCTTTTCATTAGTTTAGGGTGGCAAATTGACTAGGGCACCGTGAAATGACCAGGAATATTAATTTAAAATCCGAAAAGTGAAATTTCGTGCTTTTTTTATTATAAAATCCAGGATGGCCGCTGGACCGGAACAGTGCATTTTTTTTACCGGGAATTTTACAAATTTGTAGATGAAAAATCTGTTCACGTTCGATTTCTATAGTTTTTAAATAATTAGTTGAATTTTTATGTTTTTCAATTATACAATTATTTAGCTTGAAATGCGTAATTCAAAATTTCTTTTATTTTAAAAATTTTCCATTTGAAATTTTTATTTCTAAGCGGAAGAATTTTTAAATTCTTTCTTAAAGACTTGAACAAATATAAAGTGAAAACCTTTGATGTTAAAAATTTTGGATAAAAAACATTTTTATTTAATAAGTAAATACATTTTTTTTAAATTTATCTGTACTTTAAGTAATAAAAAGTGAACAAAAACGATTTGACGAAATGATTTTAAAACAGTTCAAAATTTAAGAATTTTCAGATTTTAACGTAAATTGAAACGAGATATTTAAAAGTAAAGAATCTTCAACTGAATTGTTTGACATAGAAAACTTGGAAACGTTAAAATTTTGAAAAATGCTTAATTTGTAAGTAAAATTTTTAAATTTTGATGTATAATTTCCAAATGAACATTTGTAGAAAAAATTTGAGTAATTTTAAGAGACATTTAGGAGTTTTAAAAAGATTAAAAATTATCTTGCAAATGTTAGAAAGTTTTTTTTTAAATCTTCTAGAATCTTTTTTAAAATTTTGTTTAAATCTTTTAAAAGCTTTTTAAATATTCTCTCTTAAAATTATTTTTCAAAGTCAAAAATTATTTTTAATTTTCCTAAGAATTTTAAGAAAATGTTTTTATTCTTTTGCAGCCTTCACAATTCTTGAAAAGAGTCTAATTTTTGTTTGTTTAAAATCTGCGAAAATCTACATTTTGTGTTTTATATTAGGCTATCATTTCAAGTTTTACATTAAGTTTGAATCATTTCAAAACTTCTACATATCTCTTAAAATTACTCAAATTTCGCCTACAAATAATAAATGTTCAATTGTTATTTATACATCCAAATAGTAAAGAAATTTTCTAAATTTTGCAGGATTTTTCTGAAAATTGTAGAAAATTTTTTATCAATTTAGACAGATATTTAGTAGTTCTGAAAAAATTTCCAAAATAATTTTAAATTTAAAACAAATTTAAAACAACTTCTAGATTTTTCAAGGTTTTGAAATAAAATTTCGAAGCTTTCCAAGGATGTTTAAACTATTCAAAAGGAAAATAATTTAATTTCTAATTTAAGAAGTATTCAGTTAAAAAATTTTCAATTTTTCAATATTTGATCTTTCTACCTTAAAATTCCTTAAAATTATATAAATTTGTAAAATTCTAAAGTTCATTGATTGATTTTTTAATTTAGAGCATTTAAAATGATAACGTGTATTTATATTTTTTTATATTGAAAAATGTTAGTACCTTCAATTTTATACGCGTAAATTATTGAGCATTTGTATGCAAAAATTTTTAATTAAAAAACTTTTAAATTTCAATTTTAGAAGTTCAAAATTTAATAGTTTCACTTTGAGTGCTTTCATTTGAAGCTCAATTTTTCTTACCTCAAGTGGAAAATTTGTTAGCTTTAGTGTTCCATTTTTTTAATTTCATTGACCGTGAAAAACGGACTTATTTGGATTTTTTTGCTTCAGGATTAAGTTTTGAGGCTTTGAGACTGAAAATTGTTCAAGATTTTTTGTATGGCATACATGATTAATGGGGCATAAGTGTGTTGTTTTTGGATACAATGCAATCAATATTTATAAAACAGTTTATTGCAGTTGTTATAAAAAATGTTTTAAATAGTTTAGAGTCAATACAATTGTTTTTAAAGAGGGGAATATATTTTGTTCACTGAAAATAATTGACAAAAAAGTTTTAGAAAATAAGACAGATTTTAAATTTCAATGTTATAAGTAAAAATATGCAATTAAACGGTTTTTTTAACGCAAATTATTGGAAACATAAATTTTCCATAATATTAATTAAATAATTGATTAAAGTTGTTACCAAAAAATTGGAAAACTTTTTTAATTCGTTGCAATGTTTTTTAAAGATTGCAATGTTTTTTGTTCACATTACAAATAATTAGCAAATAAGTGTTACGAGATAAACAAATTTAGTTTAAATGAGATATAATGAGTAAAATATGCAATTTAACTGTTTTTTAAATGCAAATTATTGGTAACATGAGTTTCCAATAATATTAATATTTGATAAAGTTTTTGTAGAGAATATTATTGTTAAACTTCGAACCTTATTTTCTCAGTTTGACAGTTGAGGGACATGGCGTACTATAATTTTGGGGCGACTAAGTGTTTGTCCAAAAAACGGTCCATTATTCTTACTTTTTTCTACAAATTTTTGCACTGCAATTTCGAAATTTAAAATAAAAAAATGTCCTGAATTTTTCACAAAAAGCCATTTGATGCGGGATCCTTTCTGTGAGAACGGTTGTTACCTATCTTAATCGAGACTAGCCGTGTTCCCTGATTTTAGTTTGACTCAAAATAAGCAGCATATAATAATCGATATTAAAGACTTAAACATTTTTTTTGAGTTAATTTTTGAATTCCGATTAACAGGACGGAGACCGAGGCGAAGAAAGTTTGCAAAGTGCGTTTCGCTGAAAGCGACGTGGTCTCAAATACGAGTGTCGCGAAGCTGAGATCCGGAACACCAGGTCACAAATTGTCGTTGAAGAGGTTGTCGGAGGTGAGAAGCAAATCGAGATCTCCCCAGAGATTGAGCAAGGGGGGATTGAGCGAGAGCACGAGAAGAAGATCTAGTTCAGTGTCAGTGATAGAAGGAACGCCGAGAACACCGAGTAATAAAAGGAGGAATAATTCAGTTGCTACTTCCACTCTCAAGTCTGATAGCAAAGCGCAATTGGCGTCGGTTAACCGACTCAGCAGACCCAGGGTATCTGCTGCTCCTGTTGAGAAAAAACCTGGTAATTAAACTCTCAAAGATAATTAATTAATTTAAAGTTGTTTTATTCCATTGGCCTGAAAAACCTGGAAAAGCCCTTGAATTTTGCTCATGGTCTTGGAATTTGTATTCTCTTTGAAGAAAAAATAGGTTTTCAAACTTTCTTTTACTCTACTGAAGGAAAAAAGTGTGACTGAATCGTATTTTGGTTGTTTTAATTTCACCTTTTTACGAATATAGGGTGGCTGCTGGACCGGGAAATGACAGGAAATTTTACAAATTTTCAAAACAAAAATCTGCGCAAGTTCGATTTCAACAGTTTTTTTTTTTAAATAATTAGTTGAATTAATATCTTTTTTCAATTATGATATCATGCAGTTTACAATGCATAATTTTGAATTCTTTTACTTCAAAAAAGTTCCATTTTAGATTTTTATTTTCAAGTGTACATTTTCAATTTAAAGAGGCTCAAAGTGCGGTCTTGAAGACTTAAACAATTAAAAATTAAAAGCGTTTGAAGTTGAAATTTTTGGATAAAAAACAGTTTTGTTTTATAAGCTGTAAATATAAATAAGTAAATCCGTTCAAGTTTTTAAAAATTTTCAGATTATGACTGTTTCAATTCGAAAGTCTTAGCAATTAGAAAAAATAAAGGTTCGATTTAAAATATATTCGTAATTAAAGGCTTTTAAAATTTTAAATATTGTTTCAGTCTGAATTATTCAATTCTTAAATCCATTTGATTTCAAATTTGTTAATTAAGAAAAAGGATAATTATTTGAAAATGAGCAATATTTGACTGTTAATTTAAGTCGAGTAAATTAAAGCCAAATATTTAAAAGTAAACAATTTGAAACTTAACTGTTTGACATAAAAAGCTTTGAATTGTTAACATTTCAAAAAGCTTTTAAAATCTTAACTATACAATTTTTGTTGTTCTATTTAAAAACCATTTAATTTGTAAGCGAAATTGTTGTTTTTTATGTATAAATAATAATTGAACACTTATTATTTGTATAAAAAAATTGAGTTATTTTAAGAAATATTTAGTTGTTTTGGAAAATATATTTTAAAATGAATAGAATTTGTCCTACAATTTTTAGAAAATCCTGCAAATTTAGAATAAAAAAATCCTTATAATCTGCCAGGGTTTTTTGTTGACAATGTTGGAAATTTTAAAAAATCTTTTTAAATATTCTGTGCAAACAATTTTTCAAAATGAAAAATCATTTTCAATTTTCCTAGGAATTTTAAGCAAATGTTTTTATTCGTTTGAAGCTTTTTACAATTCTTAAAAAGTTTCTACATTTTTTTTTAAATCTGCAAAAATCTACATTTTTTTTTAATTTGGCTTTGGGGATTTGCACCAAAATTTCGGTACGAATAGCCGGATTTTGTCGCTACACTCACTTCATTTAAATTATTTGGTATCGTTTCAAGTTATAAATTAATTTTGAATCTTTTTAAAACTTCTTAAAATAAATTAAATTTTTTCTAAAAATAATAAAGTGTTCTATTGTTAATTATAAATACAACTTTTATGGAAATTTTCGTTGATTCGCAGGATTTTCCAAAAGTTGTAGGACAAATTCAATTGATTTTAAAAGTGATTTAGAAGTTCTGAAAAAATGTTTAAAATAATTTGAAATTTGAAATCATTTAAAATACCTTCTAGATTTCTTTAGGTTTTGAAATAAAATTTTAAAGCTTTTAAAGGATGATTAAACTAATTAAAATGAAAATAATTTAACTGCTAATTTAAGAACTTTTAAGTTGAAATAAAATTTAAATTTTTAATGTTTCTAGTCTAAAATAACTTAATAATATAAATTCTACTGTTTTGTTGAATATATTTTCTTTTTGAGTTTCAAGTTTTATTATTTTGGTACTAATTATTTTGGTATTTTAGATGAAAATTAACTTTTTGGTTAAAAAATCATCTTTTTTAAATTGAAAATTCTACTGTTTTGTGAAGGATTCGTCTTTTTGGCTTAATAATTTAACAATTTGGTTTACATTTTTTCTCTATTGATTGAAAAAATTTCCTTCGTAGAAAATTCGTCTATAATTTTTGGAAATTTATGTCTTCAAAGAAATTTTATCTTTTCTTTAAATAAAAATGCTACTATTCAATTTTTGTTTGATTTTTTTTTATTATTCCATTATTGGTTGAGAATTTTTTTTTTATTCATATTTTTTAGGGTGAACATTTAACTATTTTGTCAAAAATTAGTGTTTTGGGCTGGAAAATTCAACTGTTTTGTTGAATATTTTTTCTTTTTGAGTTGCAAGTTTTATTATTTTGGTAGAAAATTTAAATTTTTAGATGAAAATGAACTTTTTGGTTAAAAAATCACATATTCTGATTGAAAATTTAACAGTTTGGTAAAGAATTCATCTTTTGGGCTTGAAAATTTAACAATTTGGTAGAAATTTTTTTCTATTGATTGGAAAATTTTTCTACGTAGAAAAATCACTTTTTTTGTTGATTTTTTTTAAAAATAAAAATTCCCTTTTTGTTGGTAGAAAAGTAATCTTTTTGGTTTAAATTTCCTCTTTTTTTTATACTGCAACTTTTTGTTAAAAATTTATATTTTTGGCTTGAAAATGCAGCTATTTTACAATTAAATCCGTCTTTTGGCTTAAAAGTTAAATTTGTTGAAAATGCGTCTGTTTGGTTAAAAAATGTAAGTTCTGGGTTAAAAGTTTAGCTACTTTGTTATAAAATCGGTTAGTAGAGTTTCAATGATTTGAAGAGATTTGAATTTTTTTTAATTCACACTAAATTCTTATAAATTATTTTGAATTCCCATGAATTTTTTTAAGCTCTTTTCAAACTTATTGAATTCAGATAAGTTTTTTCATACCTGCAAATTGTTATTTATTAATTTGATTTTTTTGATACACCTTCAATTTAGATAAATTTCATAGAATGCATCTCGTTTACTCTAAATTTCTTTAAATTAAATGCAATTTCACGGAAATCAATTATGAAATTCTTTTGAATTTTAAAATTTTTTAATTTTGAAAGCTTTTACTTAATTGATCTTGAGGATCAATTGATAAAATGATGAAAGGATTTGAATCAATTTCAGGTATTTTTGTCAAATTCTTAGGCATTTTCAAAAGCTTTAACTTTTTTTATTGATTTAGAGAATTTCAAGGGGTTTTAATAATTTTAAGGGATTTTAAGAGATCGTAATATTTTAATTGATTTCAAAGAATTTTCAAAAAAAATGTGCAATTAATTTGGAATTCGCCCGGAATTGCTATTAATTTATCCGAAATTCTTTCAAATTCTTTTGAATTATTCTAAATTTACTCAATTGTGCTCATATTCTTTTCAATTTTTCTAGACTAATTTCAAACTCATTTAATTCAATTAATTTTTTCATATTTTTAAATTGTTTTGAATTCACCTGACTGTTTTTTGTTTTTTAAATAGATTTTTATTTTATATGAAGTTCATCGAATTCTTCTCTTTTGACTCGAATTCCTCTAAATGCACTCAAATTTTAGTGAAATAAATGGAATTTTGTCGATTTGAATATTTTTTCCAATTTATTTGAATTGTTGTGAATTTAACTTGATTCTTTTGTAGCTACCAATCACTTCATTGGTTAGAAATTAGTAGGGTTTCAAATATTTAAAGAGATTTTAAATGGTTTTAATCCACTCTGAATTCTTATATATTCTATGAAATTCTTTTGAAATTTTTAATTTTCTTAAATTTTTCTAAATTCAGTCAAATCTATTTAATTGGTTGTTTTTTTTTTTATTTTCTAAAGTTTTTATTCAAGTGACCCTAAAGTCTTTTAACTTCACCTTGAATTATTGGACATTTCATCAAATTATTTTCAATTCCCTTGAACTTTTCTAAGCTTGTTTTAAACTTACTGAATTCCAATTTTACGGAAATCAATGGCATTTTTTATTTAAGGTATTTTCCAATTCACTTGAATTATTTTGAATATAACTTTAATTGTTTTGAATTAATTTGAAATATTTCAGGGCATTTTTAAAGATTCCAAGAAATTTTTAATAGATTTCAATAATTTGAAGGGATTTATAAGATTTTATGATATTTGTAAAACTTCAAAGGCATTTTCAAGAGCTTTGAATTGAAAATATTTCAAGGAATTTGAAAAGATTCCAAGTAATTATTCATTATTAATTTGAAGGTATTTCAAAGCGTTATTATTTTATCCTGACTTTTTTTTAATTCTTTGAAATTCTCCTGAATTTGATAAATTCTCTAGAATTTAATGAATTCACTGGAGTTTTTTCAAAATTTCAAAAATTTTTAAAATGATTTTAAAGTATTTTTTCAAATTCCTCGGCATTTTCAAGAGCTTTGGAAAATTTCAAAAGATTCTAAAGGATTTTAAATATTTTTGGTTATTTAAAAATATTACAAATACATTTTTAATGGATGTCAACAATTTAGTGAGATTTCAAAAGTTTCGAAATATTTGAGAATATTGTAAAAGATTCTTAACCATTTTCAAAAGCTTTAAAAAGTTCCAAGGGATTTCAAAGGATCTCGAAGGATTTGAAATATTTTAGGATATTTTAAACGATTCCTATAATTTTTTAATTTATTTCGAAAGTTTGAAGGAGTCTTAAAAGACTTTGAAATATTTTAGATTATTTTTAAATATTTTAAAAATTACAAGGATTTCAATGATTTTATGGAGTTTTAAAAGCTCTCAATATATTTTAATAAATTTTCCAGGATTTCAGGAAGTATTATCAGGTTTCATATAATTTTGCGGAATCTTATAATATTTTAATGATTTTTAAAGAATTTATTCACCAGAAGTGAGGGATTTTGTAGGGTTTCAAAAGTTGCAACAGATTAAAAAATATATATTTTTCGCAATTCATTTGGAATTCGACCTGCATTTTTATTAATTTATCCTGATTTCTTTTAAATTCTTTTGAATTCTTCTAAATTCCCTAAATTCTACTGCATTTAATGGATTAAAAGAAAAATCTATTAAATTCATCTTGACGTATTTAAAACTCGCCGTAAATTCTTAAGAATTTCATCAAATTCTTTTGAATTTTCTTTAATTCTTCTCATTTTTTCCATATATTCGAACTGATTTGAATTCACTGCTTTTTTCAGTTGTATGTTTTATGAATTTTGTCACTATTAGTCACTTTTTTCTTAAATCACTTTTTAGTCACTTTTATTTAAATAAATTAACTTGGAATTTTCAGTGTATTTTCATATCCCTAGAAGAACCTGGAAATATTAGGGGTCTCTTTTTATTCAGGGAATTTTTTCGAAAGCGTTTTTTAATGCTCTCAATGTATTTTAATACATTTTCCAGGATGTAAGGAAATGTCGCCAGATGTCATAAAATTCTACGGTATTTAATAATATTTTAGCGGATTTTAAAGAATGTATTCAAGAGAAGTGAAGTGTTTCGTAGGGTTTCAAAGATTTGAAGAGTTTTGGGATTGATTTTTGGAATTCACCCTGAATTAATATTAATTTATCATGTATTCTTTTAAATTCTTTGGAATTTTTTCCCTTTTGAATTAATAAAATGATTTAAGGATTTGAAATATTTTAAGGTATTTTTTAATTTCCTAGCATTTTCAAGAGTTACAAATCTGAATCTTAAGACATTTTCAAATATTCCCACAAATTATTTATTTATTTCAAAGTTTGAAGGGATTTTAAAGACTTTGGAAATATTCAAGAACATTTGACAAGATTCCAATCCGTTTTCCAGACATTTAAACAATTTCATGGGATTTCCAAGGGTTTTGATCATTTTAAGGGATTTTTAACATTTTAATTCCCAATTCATTTGAATCCCTTTTAATCGTTTTTTAGCCATTAACATTTTTTTAAATTCGTTGTTAGTAAGGTTTGAAAGAAATGAGAAAATTTTCAAATATTTTTTACAATTCATTTGTATTTCGTCCTGAGTAATTATTCTACACTCATTTTAAACTTTCTTAAGTCAATGCATTTTCTAATATTTTAAATGGTTTTCAATTGATTTTTTAAAATTCAACTTGTTTTTTTTTTTTATCAATTTCATCGAGTTCTTACTATTTCCCTTAAATTTCTTTAAATCCACTCAAATTTGGATGAAATAAATGGAATTTTTTCTCTTGATTTTTTTTTTATTTACTTAATTCTTCTTGATTTACTCAATTCTACTCAATTTAGGGGATTTTTTGGAATTTAAAAAAAAATTTATTCAGTTGATTCTGAAGTTTTTTTTCTGAGCTCATTTTTGAAGTCTGATAAATTCATCTTGAATTCGTTAACCTTTGAGCGCGAAAAAGTTGGAAAATTCAATTGTTTTGTAGAAAGTTTTTTTTTGTCGAAAATTTGATGTTGTTTTGTTTCTGAAAATGTAACTTTTTCATTTTTGGTTGAAATGTCATGTTTTTTAGTTAAAAATTCAAGCGAAATCTTTTTTTTTAAGTCAACTGTTTTTTATTTAAAATAAAAATACTTTTTGCTTGAAATATCTACTATTACGTTATTTCTTTAAGAATAAATTCATCTTTTTTGTTTGAAGGTTCAACTATTTTTTTAAACAATCATTTTTTGTTGAAGATTATTTATTTTAGTTTAAAATGCATGTTGTTTTTTATTAAAAATATTTTATTAACTACAAATTTAACCTAATTCGTCAAAAACTAATTTTTTTAACAATTGAATTTCCTTTTTCTTATGAAAAATGCAACTGCGTGGTTGATTTTTTTGTTGAAAATTCATAATTTCGGTGTTAAATTTTTTATATGTAGAAAACTGAACTATTTAATTAAAAATTCTACTCTTTTGTTTGAAATTCAATTATTTTGGTAAAAAAATCAAGTATCTTATTAAAAATTAATCCTTTTTGGTCGAGAATTAACTGTTTTTTTTAAAAGTTCATCCCTGTGGATTGAAAATTAATCTATTATGGTATAAATCGAATTATTTTTTTGGCTGAGAAAAATAAATTTGAAAATTTTCAATGGGATTTTGAAAATGAAGTTTTGCGGCGAACCTTGTCTCCTTTTGAAAAGAAATTCCCTAGACCAGAAGCCTTTTAATTAGTTTTTAAATCTTAATATTTCGTTATTCTTTACTAGAACTTCATATAATTTCAATTTTTTTCAGAATCCAAGACACCAGTGGCGCGAAAAATTCCAAATTTCGCCGGGATTCACCAAAAGAATTTCAAAAAAATGGAATCGATCGTAGATGGAAAAAAACGGTTGGAGGAGAGACACGTTGCGTTGGTCCATCCAATAGTCACCAGCGCTACAAAATGTAAGACTACTTTCTCGGAGAATATACTTCTCTAGAATAATTTTTAATTTATGTGTTGTGTTGTCTTTTCTTATTTACAGGCCTTATACTCTTTCCTCTATTCCTCTCTTTTTCCCTTTTTAATAGAATTTCTCATTTTTTCCACTGTCTGAAAAAAATTCAACATTTTCTCGTTTTTTTTTCTAAATTCGAACTAATTAATATTTAGAACTCAATAAGAAAATCTAGCTATTTTTGACTCAAAATTCATCATTTATTCATTCATTTATTAAAAATTTCTACTGTTTCGTTGAAAATTTGATTATTTGTTTGAAAACGCAAGACTTTTTGGTTGAAGTTTAATAATTTTTTTTTGAAAATTTGATCATTTGGCCGAAAAGAATATTTTATGAAAATTCATCTTTCATGGATGAAAATCAACTTTTTTGTTATAAATTAAATTCTTTTTTTAAAAATTATTCAATTTTTGTAAATTTAAAAATTCAACTATATTTTGGTGAATACGTTACTGTTTTTAGTTGAAGCTTAATTATTTTTGTTAGAACATTCGTCCATTTGGTTGAAAATTCATCTCTCGTGGTAGATTTTTTTTTAATTTAACTACTTTATTTAATGTTGAACTATTCGGTTGGAAATGGATGTATTTTCTTGAAAATTAGTACTTTTTCTTTTAAATATCAACTGTGACGATTTTTGTTAACAATTCAAAAAATAAAATGGAAAATCAAAAATTTAATTAAAAAAATGATTTAGTTTTTTAAATGCTTTGTTGAAAAATAATTTTTTGGTTAATGATTCATCCTTTTAATTGAAAATTTAACTATTTTGTTGAAAATTCTTTGTTTTAAAAATTTTATTTTTATTTTAAAAACTCATTTATTTTCTTGAAAATTTATCATTTTTGGTTAAATTCAGCTATTTTGTATTTTAAATTAAATTCTTTTTTGTTTTGGAAATATATCAACAATTACATTTTCTGTTACAAATTCGTCTTTTTAGGTTTAAAATTTAACTATTTTTTTGAAAAATAATCTGTTTTAGTTAAGAATTAAATTATTTTGTTCACAATTTTTATTTATTTTTTTTTGAATATCAACTATTACGTTTTTTTGTTAAAAATGCATATTTTTGGTTGGAAATTAATGTATTTTGTTGAAAATTTATATTTTCTGTTTTAAATGACAAATATTAAGTTTGTTGTTAGAAATTCATATTTATTAGTTGAATATTCAAATATTTGGTTAAATAGTAAACCACTCTGTTAAACATGTTTTTTTAAATTAACTACTTCATTTTTAGTTCAAATTTTATAATTCTTAGTTCAAATTGTTGTTTTTTTTAGTTAAAAATTGATGTATTTTTTTTTTAAATTTGTATTTTTTGGTACCTGCGTTTTTTTTTGTTTTGATAAAAATGCATATTTTTATTGAGGAATACTGTTTTTTGTTGTAAAAATGTAGATTTTTTACCTAAAATTTCACTGTTCCACTTTTAGTTCAAGATTAATATTTTTATTTGAAAATTCAACTATTTGGTTGAAAATTTAAGTATTTTTGTTGTTATTGAGAATTTGTCTTTTTATTTAAGTTGAACTCATTTTTATTTAAAATTGAAATCTTTTTTATTGAAATATCAGCTATTACATTTGTCGTTGAAAATGCAAATTTTTTGTTTAAATATTCAACTACTTTTGTGAAAATTCGTTTAACTTTGGATGAAAAATAATGGTTTTAACTGAAAATTATATTATTCCTCTTTTGGTTGAATATTGACATATTATAGTTGACAATTTATTTTGTTTAAATACGTCTTTTGGGTTTAATTCAACTGGTTTCTATTTTGAATAAAAATATTTTTGTGTTGAAATATCAACCATTACATTTTTCGTTGAAAATTTATCTTTTTTTGTTTTGAAATTGATATATTTTGGTGGAAATTCCCCCTTCTTTAGTTGAAAATTTATCAATTTCAGTTGAAAATTCAACTGTTGGGTTGAACACGCATTTATTTTTCGAATTTTTTGTTGGATAATGATATTTTTTAGTTGAAAATTCAACTAATTGTTTAAAAATTCATGTATTTCGTTGAAAATAAGTCGTTTTTAGTTGAATTCGACTTTTGTTTTATATTTTTAATTAAATTTTATTTTATTATAGTTGAAATATCAACAATTACATCTTTTTTTGCAAATTTTTTGTTTGAAAACTCTACTATTTGGTACGAAATTGATGCATTTTGTTGAAAATTCGTATTTATCAGTTTAATTATGAACCATTATATTTTTTGTTAAAAATTTAAAAAATAAATTAAAAACAATATTTTAAAAAATTATTTAGGTTTGGACTATTTTGTTGAAAATCCTTTTTTTCGTTTGTTGAAAATTAATAATTTTAAATGAACATTTCACTATTCCGATTATTGTTGAATAATGATATTTTTAGTTTGAAATTCAACTATTTTGTCAAAAATTGATCTTTTTTATTTTTTATTGAAAAGATATCTTTTTTATTTAAAAAATCAAATACTTTTCTAAAATTTGTTTTTCTTTTATGGTGCAAAATTCCTGTATTTTGTTGAAAATACGTCGTTTTGTTTAAATTCAGATATTTTCTATTTTAAATTAAAATATTTTTTATTGAATTATCAACAATAACATTTTTTATTGCAAATTCATCTTTTTGGCTTTAAATTCAACTACTTTGTTGAAAAAATATGTTTTGTTTAAAAGGTAATTGTTTTAATTGGAAATTGAACTGTTTCATTTTTGGTTGAAAATGTGTCATTTTTAGTTTAAAAAATCAACAGTTTGGTTGAAAATTCGACTATTTGGTTTCTAAATTGATATATTTTGTTGAGAATACATATATTTTCGTTTAATTCAACTGTTTTGTATTTAAAATAAAAATCTTTCTTTAGTTGAAATATCAACAATTACATTTTTTGTTGCAAAATTATCATTTTTGATTAAAATTCAACTACTTTCTTGAAAATTATCTGGTTTTGGGTGAAGGCTAATCGTTTTAACTGAAGATTGAACTATTCCATTTTTTATTAAAAATTTATTTTTTTCATTAAAAAATGATCTCTTTGGTTGAAAATGCACGCATTTCGTTCAAATTTTTCTTTTTGATTGAATTCAATTGTTTTAAAAAAAATTAAATTTAACAATCTTTTTGGGTGAATGTTCTACTATATTGGTGAAAATTCGTTTTTTATTTTCGTTTAAAATAATCTTTTTAACTCAAAGTTGAACTATTCCATTTTTGGTTGAAAATTAATATTTTTCGATAGTAAGTTAATGTCTTTGATTGAAAATTCATTTTGTTGTTGTTGAAAATTCATTTTTTGTTGTTGAAATATTTACTTGAAAATGCACGTATTTTGTCGAAAATTCGTCTTTTGGATTGAACTCGACTGTTTTTAATTAAAAATTAAAACCCTTTTGGTTGAAATATCAACGATTGCATTTCTTTTCGAAAATTCATCTTGTTGGTTGAATGTTCTACTATTTTGGTGAAAATTCGTTTTTTATTTTATTAAAAAAGAATCGTTTTAACTGAAAATTGAACTATTTCATTATTGGTTGAAAATTGATATTTTTTCATTGAAAAATCTATGCTTTAATTGAAAATTCGTGTTTTTGGTTGAAAATTCATAATTTCAGCTAAAAATTCGTCTCTTTGGTTGAAAAAATGATTATTTTGTTGAAAATTCTTTTTATATTGAATGCAACATGATGGTCCCCAGAGTAATTTTATTTAAAAGAATTCCGATTCTCCTATTTTCGTGAAAAATCACCTTATTTTTCCTGTTTTGAGAACATTTTGAACTGTGAAGTATTTATTTATTGAAAAGAAATATTTTCTACTTGCAGCGATGCCTGAAGTCACACTACGAAAACGCCTCGAGCCAACAAAAGCTGTAGCCACCACTGAAGGTGCGAACGGTGCCTACACCAGATTTGGATTCAAAGTACGCAGAAACGAAGCTGCTCAATCCATAGCCAAAAAACAACCAATAATGACCAGGTAACACTTAATTATCTAGGTAATTAAATTTAAATTTCACTAATAATTTGCAAAAGCCGAATTTTTTTGTGGTTAAAAATTTAAAAAGAGATTTTTCCATAAGGAAACGTACTAAAATTACGTAAGAGCTCAAGGGCGGGTGTCAAGGAAACAGTTATAAATTTTATTGTTTGATTAACAATTTTACAATTTTTTTAAAAAGAAAATTTTTTTGTTGCAAATTCAACTGTTTTTGTTACAAATTCGTCTTTTTGGGTTAAAAATTCATTTTGTTCAATATGAACATATCTTTTCGGATGAAAATTCAACTCTTTTTTTTTGAAAATTTGTCTTATTGATTTAAAAATTCACCTGTTTGAGTAGAATTTTCATTTTTCTTGGACGAAAATGCAACTGTTCGGTTAAAAATTCGACCTCTTCTATGGAAGTTTCTCTTTTTGATTTTGCTCTGAAAATTCATACTTTTTAGTTGAAAAAATTTAGGGAATTTTTTCGAAAGCGTGGTTAATTTTTTTAAATTTCAATATAAAATGTTAATGACAATGAATCTTCATTTGTTAAAGTAGCTTTATATCACTGTATTTAACCATTATTTATTTATTTTTTTACTGAAAATTTAACTATTCTTTTTTTTTTGCTGTAATTTGATCGTTTTCAGTTGAAAATTTAAGTTTCTGATTCAAAATTTATGTATTTTATTGAAAAAATTGTAATTGTATAAAATTAATCTTCCTGTTTGAGCATTCATCTTTTTGCTTAAAAATTCAACAGTTTCTCCGCTTTTTTCCTCACTTTGGACCGAAAAAAACTTTCTTGGTTGACAGTTCTACTTATATAAAAATTCGTCTTGTTTGGTTAAATTTAACTGTTTATGGTTAAAAATTAAAATCTAACTACTAACTAAAATATAACTGAAATTTGACTAGAAATTTAACTATTGAATTTTTAGTTGAAAAATTATATATTTTAGTTGAAATTCCATGTTTTTTTATAGAAATTAATCTTCTTGGTTGAAAATTCAATAATTCGAGATATAGGTTAATCATTTTAGTTTCTAATTTCATCTTTTTTATTTAAAATTTAACTGTTCCAGATGATAATTATTCATTTGAGTTGAAACTTTGTCAATTTATTTGAAAATATAACATTTTTTTTTAAATTTCTTATTTTAAAATTGAAAATGTAACTGTTGCAATTAAATATTTTATCATTTGATCTAAAAATTCATCTTTTTAGGTCAACATTAACTTTTATAATTGAAAATTTAACTATTTAATTTTTGCTTGAAAGTGTATCTTTTTTATTTGAAAATTCAAAATTAATCTTTTAGGTAGAAAGTAATCTCCTGGGTTGAAAATTTATCTTTTTGGTTTATTATTCAACTATTTCAGTTGAAGATTCATCATTTTAGCAGAAAATTTTTGTTTGTTTCATTCAAATTTTCAATGTGAAGATTCAAAATTTAATTTGAAAATTCACCGGATTGGGTAAAAATTTATCTTTTTATTTGAAATTTAACTATTTGGATGCAAATTTGTTTTTTTTAGTTAAAACTCCATGTATTTTGTTGAAACTTGTGTTTTTTTTTGTAGAAAATTAAGCTTCTAGGTTGAAAATGTAACTTTTTGATTTAATATTCAACTATTTCCGATGAAGATTTATCATTTTAGTAGAAAATTCTTTTTTTTTTTAATTCAACTATTCCATTTGAAGATTCATTATTTAATTTGAAAATTCACCAGATTGGGTAAAAATTGAACTTTGTAGTTGAAATTCATCTATTTTGTTAAAAAAAAATATATTCTTTTTCATTTAAAAGCTAATCGTTTTAAGTGAAAATTGAATTGTTCCATTATTTATTGAAAAGATATCTTTCTTATTGAAAAAATCAAATATTTGTTTGAAAGTGCACGTATTTGATTGAAAATTTGTCTTTTTGGTTTAATTAACCTGTTTTTTTTTTTACAAAAATTGAAATATTTTTTTGTCAAAATGTCAAATATTGCATTTTTTGTTAAAAATTCATCTTTTTGGTTGTATATCAACTATTACGTTTTTTGCTTAAAAAATTAATTTAAGAAAATGATCTAGGTGTGAATAACTTTTTTTAAAAACAAGTTTTTGGTTGATGATTCGTCACTTTAATTGAAAATTTAAATACTTTTTCTAAAAATGGATTTTCATTTGCGGTTGAAAGTTCATTTATTTTGTTGAAAATATGTCGTTTTTTGTCAAATTCAACTCTTTTTTATTTTAAATTAAAATCTTTTTATGTTGAAATATCAACAATTACATTTTTTATTGTAAATTCATCTTTTTGGTTTTAAATTCAACTACTTTGTTAAAAACAATCTGTTTTGTTTGAAAAGTAATCGTTTTAATTGGAAATTGAAAATGTTCGTATTTTGTCGAAAATTCAACTTTTTGGTTGAATTCAACTGTTTTTATATAAAATTAAAATCTTTTTGGTTAAAGTGTCAGCTATTGCATCTTTTGTTGCAAATTCCTCCTGTTTTGTTTCAATATTCTAAAATTTGGTTGGGAATCGATGTATTTTTTGGAAAATTCGTATTTTTGGTTTAAATATCAACTATTTCGTTTTTTGTTAAACAAATTAAAAAAAATGTATTTAGGTATGAACTAATTTGTTTAAACGAAATTTTTTGGTTGAGGATTCATCACTTTAGTTTAAAATTTAACTAACGTGTTGAAATTTCTTCTTTTTTTTGAAAATAAAATTTTAGACTAAAAATTTTACTATTCCACTTTTTGTTCAATATATATATATTTTTTAGTTGAAAATTTATGTATTTTACATTAAAAACTTTTTTCAGTTTAAATATTTTCTATTAAAAATTTTATCTTTTTCAATTAAAAAATAAACTGTTCGGTTGAAAATGAACGCATTTCGTTCAAATTTGTCATTTTGATTTAATTAAATTGTTTTTTAAAATTTAATTTAACCATCTTTTTGGTTAAATGTTCTACTATTTTCGTGAAAATTCGTTTTTTATATTTTGTTTAAAGATAATCGTTTTAACGGAAAATTGGACTATTCCATTTTTGGTTGAAAATTGGGTAAAAATGGTTTTTTTTAATTGAAATTTAACTATTTGGATGCAAATTTGTCTTTTTTAATTAAAAACTCATATTTTGTTGAAAAATCGTCTTTTTTGTGTAGAAAATTAACCTTCTGGGTTTGAAAATGTATCTTTTTGATTTAATATTCAGCTATTCCATTTGAAGATTCATCATTTAATTAGAAATCTCACCAGATTGGGTAAAAATTGATCTTTTTAGCTGAAATTGTACTATTTGGATGCAAATTTGTCTTTTTTAGTTAAAAATTCATGTATTTAGTTAAATTTTTTTTTTTTATTGTAGAAAATTAATCTTCTTGTTTGACAATTAATCTTACTGTACGAAAACACATTTTTTATTAAAAATTTAGTTATTCCAACTTAATATTCATCATTTCAGCTGAAAATTAATTTTTCTATTTGAAAGTTTTGACTAATCTTTTTGTTATAAAATTAATCAGTTCATATTTATCTATTCCATTTTTTATTTAAAGCTGATACTTGTTAGTTGAAAATTTAAATATTGGGTTCAAAAATGATCTTTTTTAGTTAAAAATTTTTCTGTTTGGTTGAGATTTTTCATACATCTTGTTCAGAAATCGTCTTTTTCGTTCAAATTTAATCTTGTGGGTAGAAAATGCAACTATTTGTTTAAAAAATCATCTATATTTTTTAAAATTTAATTCTTTGACTTAAAAAGTTAGAAATTTGAAGCGTTTTAAATCGAATTTTTAATATAGTAACTATGAAAAGTTATATATGGAAAAATCTGAGATATGTGGAAAAAAAAACCCTGAAAGTGTCAGGGAATTTTTTCCAGGGTTTAACCAGACACCCTATAGAAAATTAATCTTCTTTGTTAAAAATTCAACTATTCCTGTTAAAGATTCATCATTTTAGATGAAAATTCGTTTCTTTTTGTTCTGTCGGGCAAAATATGTAATTTTTTTTCAGTTTTCTAAAAATATTTTAGAGTCTTTTTTGAAAATCTTAAAATGTTTCGAATTATTTTCAAATATTCTCTTAAAATTTATTTTTTTAAACAAAGAAAAATTCATATATTTAAATAGTTTAATTGTCAGTAGAGATTAAAAAAAACCTTCGATTTTTGTTTGTCCTCAGTGAAAAAAAGAAGAAAGCGAGGAGGGATATTTTAAAAGGCGTGAGAACGAACCGACGTTTCGAGTTGCAGATGAAGTCTCGAAAGTCTGCAGGCGGCTCTCACTGAACCCTATAGATTAGAGATTATTTTAATTAAGCCTAGATAATAAATGTAGATTCTAGAGACACATTGGCATGCCTACGAGGCATTTTCGATCTTTCGATTTGATTCTCGCTGATCATGAATCGTGAATAGTTTTAATCAAATCAAGCCATTATTCTTGATTTTTATTCGTGTTGGTAAGGAAATTAAAAAAAAAATCAAATAAAAAAAATTATAAATGATATTCTTCGGTACTTTTCTGTTTCTTGTAGGTTTGCTAATGCGTCAATTTGTGAACTTGGAGTCGCATGTTGGAATATTCAGCCGTTATTGAGGAATATTCTACTATTCTTATTCGGAAATATTCTCTCGTTATTGGGGAATATTGACTAATTGACAAAATTTAAGAGGCAAGAAATATTTTGCAAATACAAAGAAGCCCTGTATTGTAAAATATTTGATAGAATTTTGATACCACGTTTGTGTATTGTAGCACTTTAGTAAATGAGTGTATTGCAAACAATTCCAGTACATATTGGTATAATTAAGTAGCTATTCTGTTTTTTTTTGTTTTGTTTTTTTATTCTTGGATTTAAAAAAGTCTTTCAGATTTATGGGATTTGCCCTTTGCCTGGATAACCCTAAATATTCTGACAGAGAATCTTGACTTGTACAGGTATATCCACGTGATTTTAATTGGGTAACTGATAACTGATAATTGGTCCTTTAAATTTGTTGGCTTTGAAAATTCTTCTAGATTTATGGTTTTTATTTAGGAAAAATGGACACGGAATATTTAGCATTGTCGAGAAAGGTTTCTGGACTTGTAAATAATTAATATGAGACACATATCGGGAAAATTGAGACATTTTTTGTTACACTGATTGGACGAAATTTTGAAAGGCTTGGCACCGTATTCATTCTTTAAGAAGTACGTGTGTTAATTTTAATGCTTCTCTTGCTTTTTAATTTGCTTTATGATGACGTTATTTTTACATTCTCATTTCATTTGTACCTCGACGGGACTTACATAGATTTTTTCTTGGAATTTAGAAATCTTTTTTTTTTATTTGTACTGTATTAAATTAATTTTTTTCGGCAGTTTACAGTCTTCGGTTTTTGGTAAATGAGTTATCCTTACCAGTGATTAATTTTCATAGGATTTTCACCTCGTTTGCCCTCTTCAAAGTCTTAAGTGTTTGTGATTTGTGCGAATGGTAATGTAATGAAATGTAAGAGAATAAAGATAATAAAACAGATTTTCAAATTTTTTTATTTCGATTTTTTTTAAGAAAAAGAGGAAAAAGAAAGGAATTTGTTATTTAAACTTTCACAGTTTTTAGCATGATTTAGATATTACAATTTTATTTTCGAAATCTGTTGGAAAATTTGGAGTAGGTTCAAAATTAACATAGTGACGATGATTTGTTTGAAAATATAAAAATAGATTTTAACAACAAACCCACACTTGTATTTTTGGCTAATTTTTTGTTGAATTTTTGTGGCTTAGCAGAACTTGTTTTATAAAATTAACTTTTGCATTTTTTTCGAAAGCAGTCAATTTTATTTTATTTTATTTGAAATATATTTTCCCATCCCTTAAATAATAAACTTAACATAAAAAAATCTAAATAATTTATTTTTAACTGACGAAACTTGTAAATAAGAATGCGGAAAAATTCTAAATTTTGGTGATGCCATTTCAGAAGAGAAATTATTGCAAACATAATATTTATTTATGCAAATATAAATTAAAAAATGGATTACCAACCGACTTGTTCTGAATTAAATATTTTAATCATAGCTTTTTTCTTAGAAATGTTCCCATTCTAGTTAAAAATTTTAAATTCGGAAAAATTTGGCTTATTAATTTTTTTTTTTGCATCATCAAATATTTTTAAAGTTTTTTCTTCAATACTTTCGATTCTGTCCAATTTTAAAAAATTTTTAGTTTAAAAGAAGAAAATTTGAAATCTTTACAAGCTTTGAAATATTTTTTAATCGTTTCTAAAATTTGGTAATGTGGTAATTTTAAAAACATTTTTCTTAAAATCTTCCAGATTCTTTTTTGAAAATTTGTAAAATATTTCGAAATGTTTTGAAATATTCTCGTAAAATTAATTTTTCGAAATAAAAATAATAAAAAAATTTTCTAGGAATATAAAACAAAAATTTGATTCTCTAAACACCTTCAGAAGTTCTTAAAAAGTTTGTTTTTTTTTCTTCAAAATTTGCAAGAATCTCCATTTAAAAAAATCTTTTGAAAAAGCTAAATTAAAAAAAAAATCGACATGTTCAAAAATCTACATTTAAAAAAATAAGAAATCCCTATAATTTAAAAAAATATATTTTTGATTCCTTTCTAAAATTTTATAATCGTGTAAAATTAATCACATTTTCCTTAAAATCTTCCAGATTGTTTTTTGAAAAGCCTTTCAAAGTGAATGAAAAGCTTCTTATTTTTTCAAAAATCTACATTTTTTTCGCAATATTTTTAAACCTAAAATTAAACAATTTTTAAAATTTTTTCCAAACTTTTTCGCATTTTAAGTATCTTTTCAAATTATTCTAATTTTTCCTAAAAATTGTTAAAAATAAAAAAATTTCCTTAAAATCTTGCAGGTTCTTTTCTGAAATTTTTGAAAATCTTTTGAAATGTATTAAATTATTTTTAAATATTCTCGTAAAATTAATTTTTCGAAATAAAAATAATTAAAAATTTTTCTGGGAATATAGAACAAAAATTTGATTCTCTAAACACCTTCAGAAATTCTTAAAAAGTTTTTTTTTTCTTCAAAATTTGCAAGAATCTCCATTTTTCACAATCTTTTGAAACCGCTAAATTAAAAAAAATTTCGAAATGTTTAAAAATCTACAGTTAAGAAAATAAGAAATCCTTATAATTTTAAACAATATTTTTGAATCCTTTCTAAAATTTTATAATCATCTAAAATTAAACACATTTTCGTTGAAATCTTCCAGATTGTTTTTTGAAATTTGTTTGAAAAGCCATTCAAAGTTCATGAAAAGCTTCTTATTTTTTCAAAAATCTACAATTTTTTCGCAATATTTTTAAACCTTAAAATTAAACAATTTTTTTAATTTTTTCAAAACTTTTTAGCATTTTAAGTATTTTTTCAAATTATTCTAATTTTTCCTAAAAATTGTTAAAAATAAAAAAATTTCCTTAAAATCTTGCAGGTTCTTTTCTGAAATTTTTGAAAATCTTTTTAAATGTTATGAATTATTTTTAAATATTCTCGTAAAATTAATTTTCGATATAAAAATAATTAAAAATTCTCCTGGGAATATAGAAAAAAATTTGATTTCTTAAAGACCTTTAGAAATTCTTAAAAAGTTTTTTTCTTCAAAATTTGCAAGAATCTCCTAAATTAATTAAATTAATTAAAAATTAAAATGATTATATTATAAAAATTAAAAGCTAAATTAAAAAAAATTTCGAAATGTTCAAAAATCTACATTTAAAAAAATAAGAAATCCTTATCATTTTAAAAATATTTTTGAATTCTTTCTAAAATTTTAAAATCTTGTAAAATTAAAAACATTTTCCTTAAAATCTTCCAGATTGTTTTTTCAAAATTGTGAAATTCTTTTTTAAATTTTGAATTCTCTTGAAGCCTTTCAAAGTTCTAGAAAAGCTTCTTATTTTTTTTTAAATCCACATTTTTTTCGAATAGTTCTTAAACCTTAAAATTAAACGACTTTTTAAATCTTTTCAAAACTGTTTCGCATTTTGAGTATCTTTTAAAATTATTATAATTTTTCATAAAAATGGTTAAAAATCAAAAAATTTCCTTCAAATCTTGCAGGTTCTTTTTTGGCAAATTTTGAAATTTTCGGATTATTTTTAAATATTCTCATAAAATTAATTTTTCAAAATATAAATAATTTTTTATTCTCCTAGCAATCTAGAGAAAATATTTTGATTCTCTCGAAATCTTTCAAAATTCTTAAATAGATATTTTTTTCAAAATTTACAATTTTTTTGAAAACTTTTAGAACCTTCGAATTAAATTTTGGTTTAAAATGTTTTCAAAATTTTTCCACCTTTTAAATAATTAATCTTCTAAAATTATTCGGTTTTTCTTAGAAGGTTTTAGGAATAAGCAAATTGCCTTAAAAACTTGCAGTTTCTTGTTTGAAAATTTTGGAAATCTTTTGAAATGTTTGAGATTATTTTTAAATGTCCCCTTAACATTAATTTTTCAAACAAAAAAAAATGTAATTCTCCTACGAATCTAGAAAAAATAATGAGTTTGATTATCTTGAAACTTTGAAAGTTCTTTGAAATTTTCTTATTTTTTAGAAATTTGGAAAAACTTACATTTTGTCGAATTTTCTTTTAAAATTTCAGTCTTAACAAAACTTTTTCACCTTCTAAACATCTTTTAAAACTCTTCGAATTTTTCCTAAATCAATGTAAAAATATATAAATTGCCTTCAAATTATGAGGTTTCCTAAAACAATTTTGGAAATCATTTTAAGTTTTTCTAGGAAACCAAAGAAATATTTTTCAGCCTGAATTTGAATCCCATAATTTAAAAAATAAATAAAAAATCAGAAATTGAATTTCAATCCTCTATTCAAATTTGAGAAAATTGTTTATTCTCTTGAAACCTCTCCAAATTCGTTAAAATCTTCTTTCGAAATCTGTAAAAATCTGCATTAAAAAAAATTGGAAATCTTTACAAGTCTAAAAATATTTTGGAATTATTAATAAAAATGTTATAATCTTGCAAAATTGCAAAAAATGTCTTTCACGTCTTCTAAATTCTTATTCATAATTTTCCCATGAATTCTTAACAAAATATTATTCTCTTGATACCTTTCCAAATTCTTAAGAAGCTTCGTAATTTTTTTCGAATTATTCAAAGAATTTGAAAATAAAATTGTATTGTCTGATTTCTTGTGTTTTTTTTAAATTCTTGTTTTTCTTTTTTTTTTCATTATTTTTTTTAATTCTTGAATTCTTGTGTTTTTTGAAATTATAATTCAAATACTCGTAGCTTCGCGTAAAATATTTTCTCGAATCGGAAAAATACGTATCTTAATTTATTTGGAAATTTCATTTTTATAAAGCAGTTGGCTTTGTTTTTTTTAAATTTTACTTTAAAAGATAAAAAAGGGATTAAAGAAAAGTTTTGTTTTAAATTTCGCGCCATTCGACAGTTTTGGTCACGTGATAAATTGTTCAAAATGGCTGCGTTTTGTTTTTTGGCGACAAGAACACGTGTTTTTCATTTCAAATAGAAATTAAAATATATTTTTATGGTTTAAACTGTGTAAAAGTATTAAAAATTAAGAGAGGCATGTTTTACTTGATTGGGTTGGGACTTGGCAGTGCAAAAGACGTGACTGTGAAAGGATTGGAAATAATACAAAAATGTGACCGGGTTTATTTAGAAGCCTATACGTCAATTTTGACAGTAGGAAAGGAAGCATTGGTAAGTTTACGTTACTTTACCATAGTTATTAATTTAGGTGACTGATTCATCTAAATTGATTTTAAACTGCGAAGAACATACTACAATTTTGGAAGTTCGAATTTCGGTAAAGTGAGGTTATGTTTATCGAAATAAAAAAATTCGCGGGAAAGTTGTACCTTTTAGTTTTAGAAATTTTAAAATTTATTTCCTATTTTCAGATTAAAATTTGTTGGTTTCATTCGTAAATAATTTAAAATCTTGAAACCTTTACGATTGGATTATCTGATACGCCCTGGTACGTCTTCAAATTTCGAATATTTTCTTGTTTTTTTTTTTCACAAACATTGTTAGTTAATTTTAATGTCTAAATTTTTCAAAGAACCCTGCATAAAAATAAAATAATATTTGTTAGTTTTGGATAACCTTTCCAATTTGAAAGGGATTTTCAATTTTTTAATTGTGAATTTCTTCCAGTTTTTACGGATTCTTAAATTTGTAAACTTTAATTAATCAAGAAAAAAGGCAATATAATTTCCGAACAGTTCATAATATTAGTCAATTGGGAAATTCCGGAATAATTAAATACCCAAATTTTAACAATTAATATTTTTATCAATATTATTTATTTTATTGCAAATACAATAGTTAAATATTTGTATGAAAACAAATTTTTTTTCATGTTTAAAGTTCCTAAAATTGTGGTTTAAATTTAAAATAAGAATAATTAGAGAGAATTTTTAGTTTCGATTCTTATCTAATTTAAATTTCTTACATTTTGATTAGAACTTTAAACATTCAAAATAATTTTTTTAAATAAAAATATTTTATTATTGTATTTTTAATAAATCAATAATAATATCGATTTTAAGGAAATTATTTACAATTTGGCAAAATTAAACAAAAAAGTGTTTAGGAAAAATTGGAATCATTTTAAAAGATGTTTAGAAGTTCTGAAAAAATAAAAAAAAAATTTTAAAACGTAGAACAACATGTAAACATTTCAAGATTTATAAATAAAATTTTGAAGCTTTTTAACGATTTTTTAAATTATTTAAAATAAAAATAACTTTTAATTTAGGAAGTGTTCCGTTTATAAAAAAAAAGTAATCGTACAATTTTTAATGTTTCCAGCTTAACATTGCTTGAAATGATATAATTTAAAAAAATTTTAATGCAATGATTAATTCTTCAATTGAAGAAGCATTGAAAATGATAGATTTATATTTTCCGAACCGAACCGAATCTGAATGTGAATCTGAATAAATAAAATCGATTTCAAGGAAATTATTTTCAATTTGGCAGAATTAAAAAAAAAATGTTGAGGAAAAATTCGAATAATTTTAAAAGATGTTTAGAAGTCTCAAGATTTTGAAATAAAATTTTGAAGCGTTTTAAGGATTTTTTAAACTATTTAAAATAAAAATAACTTTTAATTTAGGAATTGTTCAGTTTATAAAAAAATGTCATCGTTCAATTTATAGTGTTTCTAACTTAAAATTGCTTGAAATTATATAATTTAAAAAAAGTGTAATGCATTGATTAATTCTTCAATTTAAAGCATTGAAAATGATTACTTAGATTTATATTTTGCGAACCGAATCTGAATGTTTGAACTCAAGAGTTCCACTTTGAGTGCTTTAATTTGCAGCTCAGTTTTTATAATTTCAAATGGAAAAATGTTTGGCTCCAGAGTTAAAATATTTTAATTTCATTAACCGTGAAAAATGTTCGCGAAATGGGGGAAAAACAGGAAAGGTTCGGAAATTCCCTGTCAGCGGAATTAAAAAATTGCATTTAAAGTCATAAAACTTGAGCTGTAAATAATTTTAATCAAGTTTAAGCTAGAAATATTATAAATTAAACGATCACATTTTTTTGGTAATAAACTGAACACTTTTTAAATTAAAAGTTGAATTGTTTACATTTTTAATATCTTAAAAATCTTTAAAAAGCTTCAAAATTTTATTTCAAAATCTTGAAACATCTACATGTTGTTTTACATTTATTTCCATGATTTCGCAAAGATTGTAAATTATTTTCAGGAAGAATTCTATGGACGGCCAATATTATTGGCTGATCGTGAACTGGTTGAAAGCGGTTCCGAGGAAATTCTCGCGAATTCCGACAAAGAAGACGTAGCATTTCTCGTAGTCGGGGATCCCTTCGGGGCTACAACTCACACGGATTTGGTTTTACGAGCTCGAGAAAAGGGCATAAAAACGCAAATTATTCACAATGCCTCGATCCTAAATGCGGTTGGCTGTTGTGGACTTCAACTTTATTCCTACGGAGAAGTTGTGTCAATTCCGTTTTGGACCGAGACTTGGCAACCGGACAGTTTCTACGACAAGATAGCGGAAAATCGGAAGCGAGGTCTGCATACTCTCTGCCTTCTTGATATTAAGGTCAAGGAACCGACTCTGGAGAGCATCTTGAAAAAGAAGCAGGAATACATGCCACCAAAATTTATGAGCGTTTCTGAGGCCGCGGATCAACTGATACAAATTCTCGAAAGAAAGAGGAGAGAAGATAATGAATTGGGTAAATTTTCTATACCCTATTATTCACTTTAGATCCCTAAAGTACCCTATTTTAAAGATATCGTCCCTATGGCTCATTTCAAGTTTAAGTTCAATCAAGTTTTTTCATTTGATTTTTTTTAAATTCACTTTGAATTTTTAATTATTTTCGTCAAATTCTTCTGGTTCACCTTAAATTACTTTAAATTCGTTCAAAATTTTGCAGAAATCAATAGCATTTTTTAATTTTTCGAATTCTTTTAAATTTAACTTGAATTTAAAATTTAACATTCGTTTTTGTTGTTGTTAAATTAACTGTTTCTTATTTTCGGCTTGAATGCGACCTTAATTAAAAAAGAGAATAAGGAAATTCAACTATTTTTTGTTGAAAGTTCATTCTTTTTAATTAAAAAGTCTACTACATCTTTTTGATAAAAAAATTTAATTATCTTGTTGGAAATTCAACAATTTTGTTGAAAAGTCTTCTTTTTTGTTGGTAAATTACTTTTCTTTGAAGATTCAATTATTTTGGTACAAAATTCAACTATTTGGTTAAAAATTGACATTTTTGTCTTTGGAAACTTAACATTTTGGTTGTAATTTTTTTTTCTCTCATGACTGAAAAGTCTTCCTTGGTTGCTAATTCAACTCTTGTTGATAGTTTGACTTTTCGGTTTAAAAATTCCTCTCTTGGAAGGAATTTAATCTTTTTAAGTAAAAATGTAACTCTTTGGTTGAAAATTAATCTGTTTTAGTTGAGAATTCAACTATTATATTGAAAATTCTTCTTTTGCTTTCAAATTCAACTGTTTTTTTATTCAAAACACAAATATTTATTGGTTATAATATTAACTATTACATTTTTCTGAAAGATAAATATATAAAATATTTTTTTAAAAATAAATTTAATTCTTTTTAATTAAAAAGTCTCATTTGATTTTGGTTAAATATTCTGTTGAAAATTCAATAATTGAATTACAAATTCATTTTTCTTGGTTTCAAAGACTTGAAGTTTTTTTAGAAATCACCCTGAATTCTATAAATTCTTTGGAATTCTCTTCAGTTTTTTTTAATTTACTAGAATTCGTCTAAATTCACTCAATTTTTTAATTCAGTGGATTTTTTTGAATTTATTAAAGTTTTTATTTAATAAAGTTTTTCCATATATCTACATTTTTTCAATTCATTTGATTTTTTTTCAATTCACCTAATTGATTAAAAGTTTACAAAAACCAATGCATTTTTTTATTTTTTTAAATTTCCTTAAATTCAAATCGAATTAAAAAATAGAATAAGGAAATCCAACTATTTTTCATTGAAAATTCATTCTTTTTAATTCAAAAGTCTACTATTACGTTTTCGATAGTAACATACATTATTTTAGATAGAAAATGTATTCGTTTGGATTACGGATTAATCAGGTAGATTTTTTTTTATAAATTTTCTTTTTAATTGAAAAGTCTGTTTTGTTTTTGGTTGAGAATTTATCTTTTTGGTTCAATATTTTATTATTCAGTTGAAAATTTAATAATGTACTTAAAAAGTCCTTTTTTTTTGTTGACAATTCTTTTTTTTTGGGGGGGGGGGGGTGAAAATTTAACTATTTCTGTAAAAAACTCAACTTTTGTTGAAAATTCATCTTTTTGGTTTGAAAATTTATCTCTTGAAAGAAATTTATTCTTTTTTTGGTTAAAGATGCAACTGTTTGGTTGATAATTAAACGGTTTTAGTTGAGGATTCAACTAAATCAACTTTTTATTTAAAATTCAAATGTTTTGTAGAAAATTGGTCTTTTTGACTTAAAATTTAAACAGCATTATAGGAAAATTGTAATATTTTGTAGAAAAATCGTTTTTTTGGCTCGCACATTCAACAATTTTACAGAGATTCAAACTATATTTTCGAAAATGAACTTTTTAGTTGAAAATTCATATTTTGGAGTTAAAAATTGAATTGTTTTATAGAAAATTCCTGTTTTCAGCTTGAAATTTAAACAGCTCTGTAGAAAATTCAACATTTTTTATGATAATTCTGCTATTAAGCTAAAAATGAACTTTTTTGTTATAAATTGATATTTTCAGATTGAAAATTCGACTGTTTTGTAGAAAAGCGCCTTTTTGGTTCGCACATTCAACAATTTTATAGAAATTTAAATTATATTTTCAAAAATGAACTTTTAAGTTGAAAGTTCAACTGTTTTCTATAAAATTTTTTTTTAGCTTGGAATTTGAACAGTTTTGTAGAAAATTGTACTATTTGGGGAAAAATTAACTTTTTTAACTAAAAATTGTAATTTGTTGTTTAAAAATTGATTTGCTTGGTAGAGAAGTAATATTTTTGGGTCGTAGATTCAACAGCTTTATAGGCACCGAAAATATTTTGTGGAAAAATAACTTTTTAGTGAAAAATTCATATTTTGGATTTGAAAAATGAACTTTTTTGTAGAAAAATGGTCTTTTGGTTTGGTTAAGAACTCTAATTTTTTGTTAAAAATAAGATTTTAAGTTGAAAATTCAACTATTTTGTAGAAAATTTGTCTTTTTGACTAGCACATTCGACAATTTTATTATATTTTCAAAAATGATCTTTTTAGTTAAAAATTTATATTTGGGGGTTTAAAATGTTACTGTTTTTCAAAAAATTCGTGTTTTTAGCTTAAAAGTTAAAAACTTTTGTAAAAAATTAATCTTTTTTATGATAATTCTACTGTTTGGTTAAAAAAAGTACATTTTGTGATGAAAATTTATGTTTTCGGCTTGAAAATTGATATAATTTTGGTGTGAAAATTCATTTATTTTTTAGAAAAGTCGCCTTTTTGGGTTGCAAATTCAGCAATTTTATAGGAACTTGAACTATTTGGTCGAAAAATAACTTTTTAGTGAAAAATTCATAACAAGAAAGTTATTTTTTAAACGAAAAGTAGAATTATCATAAAAAAGTTGAATTTTCTGCAAAACTGTTCAAATTTAAAGTTTTAAAACAGGAAATTTTTGCAAAACAGTTTGCAATTTCTGTAATCTTCTTGAATGTGCGAGCAAAAAAGACAATTTTTCCATTAAAATAGTTTATTTCTCAACTTAAACTTTTATTTTTCTCTAAATGGTAGAGTTTTTAACGAAACATTTAAATTTTCAACAATACTGTTTAAATTTCAAGCCAAAAAGACCAATTTCCTACAAAACAGTTGAAATTTTCAACTTCCCAATATGATTTTTCAATTGAAAAAGTTCATTTTCAAAAAAATAGTCGAAGTTTCTATTAAATTGTTGATTTTTTATCGAAAAAGGACACATTTTTTAAAAAATACTCAGAATGTTCATCCCGAAAACATCCACTTTTATAAAAAAAGATCATTTTTAAATCTAACAGTAAAATTGTCCAAAAAATACCAATTTTCTGCAAAAAAGTTTAATTTTAAACCTGAAAATATTAATTTTCAACAATAAAGTTCACTTTTAACCAAACAGTAGATTGTTAACCAAGTAGTTGAATTTTCTACGAAACTTTTCAAATTTTAAGCCGAAAAGACGAATTTTCGATATAACAGTTGAATTTTAATTGAAAAAACATGACTTATAAAAAAGTTTATATACAAATTTTCAATATTCAACAAAAAATATAGATTTTCAAGAAAATAGTAGAATACTTAATTAAAATAGATTAACTTTCAACCAAAAAGGATGACTTTTTAATGAGGTTGTTGAATTTTCAACAGAATTATTAAATTCTTAACCAAAAAATTCAGTTCAGTTCGATTTCAGCAGTTAAAAAAAAATTAGTTAAATTGATATCTTTTTCAATTATGATATCATTCAGTGTACAATGCGTAATTCCGAAATCTTTTACTTTAAAAATTCTTCATTTTAGATTTTTATTTTTAAGCGTATATTTTTAATTTAAAGATTTTTAAAGTGCAGTCAAGAAGACTTAATAAAAAATTAAAAACGTTTAGAGTTAAATTTTTTGTATAAAAAACAGTTTTATTTTATCAACTGCAAATATAAAAAAATAAACAATTTTTAAAATGGATCTCAAAGTATTAAAAACTGAACGATTATTTATTTGATAAAAAGATTCTAAATGAATTCAAAGTTTAAGAATTTCCAGATTGTAACTCTTTCAATTTGAAAGTCTATAGTCATTAAATAATGTAAAGGTGCGATGGAAACTTTATAAACTATTTTGTACTTTAAAATAACTTAATAATAATATATTCGTAATTAAAGGCTTTTATTAAATCAAAAATATTGTTTTAGTCTCAACTATTATATTTTTTAAACTTCTAAATATCTCTTTAAATTACTCTAATTTTTCTACAAATAATAAGTGTTCCAATTGTTATTTATAAATTCGAATTGTAATGATTTTTTTTAATTTGCAGGATTTTCTAAAAATTGTAGGAAAAATCAATTAATTAAAAATATATTACGAAGTTTCGAAAAATGATTTTAAATTTGAAAAAGTTTAAAACCACTTCTAGATTTCTCAATATTTTGAAGTAAAATTTTAAAGCTTTTCAAGGATGCTTAAACTATTTAAAATTAAAATAATTTAACTTCTAATTTAAAAACTGTTAAATTAAAAACAAAAATTATTTTTTTATTTTTAATATGTCTAGATTGAAATTACTCAAAATAATATAAATTTGAAATTTTTTAAAGTTCATTGCTTGATTCTTTAATTTAGAGCATTGAAAGTTTTAACGTGAATTTGTATTTTTTAAATTTAATCTGAATCTTTGAACTCGATAATTTACAGTTTTTGAATTGAAAAACTTTTAAACTTCAATTTTAAAACTTAAAAATTCAAGAATTCCATTTTAAATGCTTCAATTTGTTGTTGATAATTCATTACTCTAACTGGAAAAATGTTGAGAATAGTCACATTTTTTTATGTCATTGACCGTGAAAAATGTTTGCGAATCAAAAAATAACCGGAAAATGAACAGGAATTTTTTTCTTCCATTAAAACGGCCACCCTGAGTTTGTCATAAAAATTTGACTTTTCGCCAAATAGTTTAAGTTCAAATAAACCTGTTCAATATGCGACCCAAAAAGACAACTTTTTTAAAAAACAAAGAAATTAAAAAGAAAAATATCAATTTTTAATAAAAAAGTTTATTTTTAACTAAATACTTGAATGTTCTACAACATTGTTCAAATTTTAAGCTATTTTCAATTAATTTGCGGAAAATGCAATATATTTTGTCTTAAAATCTTAGGAATATGTTACCTGAATTAATTTTATTAAAAAGTAAGTGTTGCCTTATTATTTTTATTAATAAATACGGCTAAAAAAATCCAGCATTCACAGGCGGAAGTTTCGCAGTCGGTCTCGCAAAAGTTGAATCCAAAAACCAGTGAAACCAGTTGAAAATTTGACTTTTTTTTTTTAGAAAATTTGTCTTTTTGGCTTCAAATTTAAACATTATTGTTGAAAATGCAACTGTTTGGTTAAAAACTCTACTGTTTCTTTACAAATAAAATTTAAATTAAAAAATCAACTATTTCGTAGAAAAATCTTCTTTTTGGCTCGGACATTTAACAATTTTACAGAAATTTAAACTATATTTTCGAAAATGAATTTTTTTTTGAAAATTGATATTTTTAAGTTGAAAATTCGACTGTTTTGTAGAAAAGTCTTTTTTTTTGGTTTGCACATTTAACAATTGTATAGAAATGCAAAATATTGTGTAAAAAATGAACTTTTTAGTTGAAAATTCGACTGTTTTGTTGAAAAGTCTACTTTTTATCTGGAAAATTTAACTATCTTTTTGAAAATTTGTCTTTTCGGTTTGAACACTCATATTTCTAGGCCGAAAACGAACTTTTAGTTAAGAGTTGATTTTTTCGTATCTAAAATTCAATTTTTTCTCAAAATTTCGACTTTTTAGCTTGTGAATTGAACTCTTCTGTTGAAAATTTATCTTTTTTTGTAGAAAATTCAACTATTATGTTGAAAATTCAATATATTTTGACTTAAAATCTTTGAAATGTACTATCTAAATGAATTTTTTCAAATAGAATTTATTCCATTATTTTTATTAAAAAATACGTCTAAAAAGTTCCAGCCTTTACAAAAAGAAGTTTGGCAGTGTCTCGTAAGAGCTGGATCCAAGATCCAGTAAATTTTTCAACTATTTTGTTAAAAATTAACTTTTTAGTTGAAAAATTATATTTTATAGTTGACAGTATTGTTTAAAATTCAAGTTAAAAAGGCCAATTTTCGACAAAATAGCTGAATTTAGTATAAAATTGTTGAATTTGAAAGCCTAAAAGCTGACTTTTCTACAAAACAGTTGAGTTTTCAACCCAAAATATGAAGTTTTCGAAAAAATAGTTGAAGTTTCTATAAAACCTTTGAATACGCGACCCAAAAAGAGGAGTTTTCTACAAAGCAGTCGAATTTTCAACCTGAAAATATCAATTTTCAAACAAAAAAGTTCCTTTTTAACCAAAATGTACAATTATCATAGAAAATGTTGATTTTCTGCAAAACTGTTCAAATTTGAAGCTAAAAATAAGAACTTTCTAGAAACAGTTTAATTTTCAATTTCAAAATATGATTTTTCAACGAAAAAGTTTATTTTCGACGATATAGTTTAAATTTGTTTAAACATCTTGAATGTGTGAGCTAAAAAGATGATTTTTCTAAAAAACAGTTGAATTTTCAACTTCAAAATATGATTTTTAGACTAAAAAGTTAATTTTCAACAAACTAGTTGAAGTTTGCAAAAAATTGTTGATTCTTCCTTTGAAAAGGAGAAATTTTTTAGAAAATATGTAGAATTTTCAACCCGAAAACGTCAACATTCACCAAAAAAGTTCTTTTTTACCCAAACAGTAGATTGTCAACCAAATAGTTGAATTTTCTACGAAAATTGTCAAATTTTAAGCCAAAAAGACAAATTTTCGACAAAGCAGTTGAGTTTTAATTGAAAAAATATGACTTAAGAAAGGTTTATATAGAAATTTTCAACAAAAAAATATAGATTTTCAACAAAATAGTCGAATCCTTAACTAAAAGACATTAATTTTCAACCAAACAGTTGCATTAAAACAAAAGATGAATTTTCAAGACAAAAAAACGAATTACCTAGCGAAAAGGATAACTTTTTAATGCAGTTTTTGAATTTTCATCAGAATTATTAAATTTTTCAGCAAAAATATAATAAATTTCATCAAAACAACAAATTTTCTACCAAACAAAAAGACATTTTGTCTGCAAAACTGTTAAAAAATTTTCAACACCAAAATATGAATTTGTCCATAAAAATTTCTTTTCGCTAAATAGTTTAAGTTCAAATAAAACTGTCGAGTTTGCGACCGAAAAAGACGACTTTTCTACAAAACAAATGAATTTTCAAACCAAAAATATCAATTTTCAGTAAGAAAGTTAATTTTTCACCAAACATTCAAATTTTCTACAAAACTGTTTAAATCTCGAGCTAACTAGAATTTTCTACATAATAGTTGAATTTTAAACTAAAAAGTTCATTTTCGACAAATTAGTTAGAATTTCTGTAAAATTGTTGAATGTGCGAACCAAAAAGACGACTTTTCTACCAAAAAATTGAATTTTCAAGCCGAAAACATAAATTTTCATCAAAAAGTTAATTTTCAACCAAACAGTAGAATTATTATTTTAAAAAGTTAAAATTTCTGCAAAACTGTTTAAATTTCAAGCCAAAAAGACGATTTTTCTACAAAACGTTTGAATTTTCAACTTCCAAATATGATTTTTCAACTAAAAAGCTCTTTTTTTTACAAAATAGTTGAAGTTTTTATAAAATTGTTGATTTTTCATAAAAAAAAAAATTTCTACAAAATAGTTGAATTTTTAACCCCAAAATATGACTTTGGCATTAAAAATTTTTGGTTGTCACATAGTTTAAGTTCAAATAAAACTGTTGAATTTGCGACCAAAAAAGACGACTTTTCTGTAAAACAAATTAATTTTGAAACCAAAAATATCAATTTTCAACAAGAAAGTTAATTTTTCACCAGATAGTTAATTTTTGTACGAAACTGTTCAAATTTAAAGCTAAAAATAAGAATTTAATAGAAAAAAGTTGAATTTTCAATTAAAAAGATCATTTTCGACAAAATAGTTTGAATTTCTATAAAATTGTTAAATGTGTGCACCAAAAAGACGACTTTTCTACAAAACAGTCGAATTTTCAAACTGAAAATATCAATAAAATATCAATTAAAATTAAAGAAATTTAAATGAGATTAAAATCCAATTAATATGCAGATCTCCTGAAAATAAAACCAAGAATCCAACGACCAAATTTGGACAACCACCATTAAGTGTTCCTATTGAAATTTGAAAAAAAAAAAAAATACAGAAAAGCAGTTTTTTCTCCTAAAAAAGAAAAGAAAAGAATTTTCCTCCTTGGAAAAAAATAAAAAAGAGGCAAGAAAAATTGTTTTCTTTCGTCCTTTTTATTTTTATCATTATCAAATCACAACAAGAAAACATCTTTAAACAGGGTGGCGACCAACCCGGGAGAACCGGGAGAAACCCGGGAGAGAAATATCACAACTGGAGATTTCCTGTATTTCATAATTTTTGCATTTTGTAATTCTTGAAAGTTCCCAACTAGAAATTATATAATTATAAAGTGTGTAGAATAATTAAACTTGAAAGGTTTACAATATTTTAAATTATTTAAATTTCTGCAATTTGTAATGGTGAAAATAACAATGACTTTTGATTGGAAAAAAGTACATCTCTTAGCAAAAAAAAAACCTATCCTGTCCTTTTAAATGTCACTTGATAATATATATGATACTTATTAATAATATATTTTTAGATTGATTTTTGAGGTTTGGAATTTTTAATTTCAATATATTGTTGTTTTAGATTCAAAGTTTTGAATTTAATAATTTTTTATGTAAATATAAAGCATTTTTTGATTGAAAAGCATGAAACTGTAAATTTTCAAACAATGAAATCATAACATAACAATATTTAAACAAATAAGTCAATTTAAATTGAAAAATATTTTATATTCGAAAATGTCTAGAATGCAGAAAGTACACTTTCGGTAATTCCAACTGGTTACAATGTTAGATTTCTGAATGTTTATTAACAACACTAAATTTTGAATTTTTTCCTTTTTAAGTTTTTAATTTTCAATTAAAATTGAATTGGATAAATTTTGGAAAGCATTATTAGCAATTTGAAACTTATTCATTTTTAAGGGCATGTGACACAGCTAAATACCTATATTACCGACCACAGTTTTTCAGTTCACTGAATGTTTTTTTGAACCTCAGAACTTTTTTTGTAAATAAAATATCGAGCTGAAACTTTGGGAAATGTATTAGAGTACAATAAAGTACGTTTAGGTGCTGCATTTTGGTAGGAACTTCACTGAAAATTATTTCATCTTTTTTCTGAACCTCAACATTTTTTGAACGTTCCAACTTTTTTTATACATAAAATATCGGTTTCAAACTTTGAGAAATGCAGAAGCCGAAAGAAAACTACGTTTAAGAACAAAGTTTATTAATAAAAGATGTAAAAAAATATATTTCAACAATCAATTCCAACGGCATCAGCCGGTAACGTTGTACACGAAAATACGAAACCTGGCGGCCACTAGACGAGG
>NC_046661.1:74811944-74831779 GCF_010883055.1 Belonocnema kinseyi | reverse complement strand
ACGCCGCCTTCAAGTCCACGAACATTGCTATCATTGCCCCTTTTTCCCTTTTAATTCTCTTATTTACTAGATAGTTCAGAACATATATGTTGTCCATTACCCTGAAAGATTCAATTTAGTTTTCAATATTAAATTGTTGAATTTTAATCGATTTGAATTCAAATTATTAAATTTTAAAAGTCTTCAATCTTTAATTATTTATTTTCAACGCTTTTAATTATAAAGAATACAATTTCAATTACTCTTAAGGGCATGTGACACAGCTAAATACCTATATTGCCGACCTCACTTCATCAATTCACTGAATGTTTTTTTTTGAACCTAAGAACTTTTTTTGTAAATAAAATATCGAGCTGCAACTTTAAGAAATGTATTAGAGTATAATAAAGAACGTTTAGGTACTGCATTTCGGTAGAAACTTCACTGAAAATTATTTTATCCTTTTTTTTGAACATCGACATTTTTTGAACGTTCGAACTTTTTTTTTTTATACATAAAATATCGGTCTCAAACTTTGTGAAATGCAAGAAACGAAAGAAAACTACGTTAAAGTACAAAGCTTAATAATAAAAGATGTAAAAAAATATATTTCAACCAAAGATCTTTGATTTCAACAATGAATTCCAACGGCATCAGCCGGTAACGCTGTACACGAAAATACGAAACCTGGTGGCCACTAGACGAGGCTCTAGAAGGTTCGTATTTTCGTGTACAACGTTACCGGCTGATGCCGTTGGAATTGATTGTTGAAATATTTTTTTTACATCTTTTATTATTAAGCTTTGTACTTTAACGTATTTTTCTTTCGGCTCTTGCATTTCTCAAAGTTTGAGACCGATCTTTTATGTATAAAAGAAGTTCGAACGTTAAAAAAATGTCGAGGTTCAGAAAAAAGATGAAATAATTTTCAGTAAAGTTTCTACCAAAAGGCAGTACCTAAGCGTACTTTATTGTACTCTAATACATTTTCCAAAGTTTCAGCTCAATATTTTATTTACAAAAAAAGTTTTTTGGTTCAAAAAAATATTCAGTGAGCTGATAAAGTGAGGTCGATAATATGGGTATTTGGCTGTGTCACATGCCCTTAATTTTAATTTTTAGCGCTTCGACTTAGAAATCATACAATTGAACTCCCGTTTCTATTTAAATTGTCAAACATCGCTGGTATATTTTATTTTAATTTCAAGAGCTTGCAATTCGAAATTATTCATTATTAACTATTATTCCAAAAATATTTAAAACCTTATTTTAAAAAATTGTTTTAATAATGGATTTTTAATTTTGCATATTTTCGTGTTAGTAAATAGAAATTCAGAGAGAGGAACGCGCGATTTGCGCGTGTGCATTTGCTGCTAGTGTGCAATAAAACGTTTATCTGTACTTTCCTTTCTTAGACACAACAATTTCATTATCCTTCTTATTATATGATTTAAAAATTAATTAATTTCTTGCAAAAAGGTTTGCTGACATTGATCAACTTCCGCAATTTATAATATATGTGAAAAAACTGTGGGTTTTGCAAAGAAAGTCAATTTTTTTATAACCCGGCAGAAATCACGAATATTCACCGGGAGAAAACCGGGAGAAAATCGGGAGACGAAAGTTGAAAAAAATGGCCATCCTGTTAAAAAATAAACACCAACGTTTCGGTACTCATACAGCACCAGTATCAAAGCAAAAAAGTAAAAAATAAAAAAAATACGTAAGCAAGGAACAGTCTTGGGTATTTTTTATTTTGTTATAAATTATTTTTACAGATATTCTCGTGATTTGATAATAATAAAAATAAAAAAACCGACAAAAAAAGAAAGAAGGGGATTTGTATGTTTGCCTTCTTATCTTTCGTTTCTTGCGTTTGTGTTTTTCTTTATTTTTTTTCGAATTTCAATAGGAATATTTTATGGTGGTTGTACAAATTTGGTATTTAGATTCTTCGTTTTATTTTCAGGAATTCTGCACATTCATTATTTTTAATAATAATCTCGTCTGAAAAATTGCAGCCTTTACAGAAGGAAGTTTGGCAGTCGGTCTGGCAAGAGTTGGTTCCGAGGACCAGCGAATTTTGGCCTCTAGTCTCTCGGAAATGAGGAATGCAGACCTAGGACCTCCTCTCCATTGCCTCGTGATTCCCGGGGAAACTCTCCATCCCCTGGAATCCGAATACCTCGTTCAATTCGCCTCCAACAGTGAGAATTTCACGGAGATGACGAAATCCGAGGGTCATTAAGAAATGAGAAAATAAGAAATTATTCGAATTCAAGGTCGTTTCGCAATCTGGAAGTTCGTCTTCCAGACGCTGCAATTAGAATTGACTGAGGGGGAACGCTCCCGAGAGTCAGACGGATATCCTCAGGGTCAACTGAGAGAAAAATATTTTTAATGCATCCGCCGTTGGAGAACGAAAATAGAGGCGTTTTACGATCGAAACTAGTGAATATAAAGAATTCGAACTATGTACGTAATTTCATTCTATTTCTGAAACCGCAATATCCCAGTAGTTTGTTATTATTATATTTCGCTATTTTTCTCATCATTGTATGAACTTTTAGAATTTTATTACAAACTTTATTCAAAATTTGGTTGGAAATTATGTATAAATTTGTTAATAATAAGTCAATATTATAAGAATTAATTGAATAAATTAATCATTCAATACAAATTATTTCTTTAATTAAAATAAAAACAATTTTTATAATTATAAAATTTAGTCTTAAAAAAATTAATATATATATAAATTAAAATTAATAACTTTTTGTTTAAAATTCGTATTTTTGCGTTGAAAAGTATATTGAAATATTTTGCATGAAAATTCAACTCTTTTTTTAAAAAGTTTTGCAGAAAATTCTACTGTTTTATGATAATTCTACTGTTTGGTTACAAATGAACTTTTTTGATGAAAATTTATGTTTTCGGCTTGAAAATTCAATTTTTTTTGTGTAGAAAATTGATACTTTTGGTGTGATAATTTATTTAGTTTTCAGACAAGTCGCCTTTTTATGTCGTAAATTCAACAGTTTTATAGGAGCTTAAACTCATATTTTGGGGATGGAAATTCAACTGTTTTGTAGAAAATTGACTTTTTGTTATGAAAATTTAACACTTTTATTGAAAATCCTTCTTTTCGGTTTAAATCTTTCTAGGTTGAGAGCGAACTTTTAATTTGAAATTCATTTTTTCGTATCTAACAGTCAAATTTTTTCTCAAAAGTTCGACATTTTAGCTTGAAAATTGAACACTTCTGTTTAAAATTTATCGCATTTTGTATAAAATTCAACTATTTTGTTGAAAATGCAATATATTTTGACTTAAAATCTTAGGAATATGCTACATATTTTGGAGTTGAAAAAATTGTTTATATTTTAAGCCAAAAAGACAAATTTTCTACAAAATAGTTTGAATTTTCAACTTCGAAATATGATTTTACAATTAAAAAGTTATTTTTCGAAAAAATATTTCAAGTTTCTACAAAACTGTTAAATTTTCGACCCAAAAAGAGGACTTTTCTACCAAAAAAGTCTAATTTTCAACCTGAAAATATCAATTTTGAACAAAAAAGTTATTTTTTAACCAATCAGAAAAACTGTTCAAATTTAAAGCATTTAAAGCACAAGAATTAAAAACCTAATTTTCCAAAAAATAGTTGAAGTTTCTATAAAATTATTAATTTTTTATATGAAAAAGACAAATTTTCTACAAAAAAGTTGAATTTTAAACTTGAAAATATTAATTTTCAACAAAAGAGTATATAAATAAATAATAATAAATTAAAAATAATACCTTTTGTTTCAAATTCGTAGTCTTACGTTGAAAAGTGTATTGAAATATTTTGCATGACTTTTTTTTTCAAAATTTGTATTTTTGATTTGAAAATTCATCTGTTTTAGTAGAGTTTTCATTATTCTTGGACAAAAATGCAAGGTGGAAGGGGGCCCTCCACTCATGTACGAAATTTGTGCAAATTTTCTAAAAATTTCTCCTGAAGATTATCTTTTTAGTTGTGAATTTTATTATTTAGTTGAAAATGTAACTATTTTATTAAAAAGACATCCTTTTTGGTTGCAAATTCAACTGTTTTGTAGAATATTTATATTTTTTTTGTATGGAAAATGGACAATTTTCTGGAAACTTTAATTATTTTCAATTTAACTTTTTAATTGAAAAATTATATTTTGGAGTTTAAAAATCAACTGTTTTGTGGAAAATTGGTCTCTTTGGCTTGAAATTTGAACATTATTGTAGAAAATTCAACTGTTCGGCTTACAAGTCTACTATTTGGTTATAACTGAATTTTTTAATTGAAAATTCAACTATTTTGTAGAATAATCGTCTTTTTGGCTCGCAGATTCTACAATTTTAGAGAAATTAAAACTATATTATCGAAAATAAAATTTTATATTGAAAATTTATATTTTCGGCTTAAACATTGAACTTTTTTGTAGAAAATTCCTGTTTTCAGTTTGAAATTTAAACAGTTTTCCATAAAATTCAACATTTTTTATGATAATTCTGCTGTTTGGCTAAAAATGAACTTTTTTGTTAAAAATTGATATTTTTGGTTTTGAAAATTCATTTGTTTGGTAGAAAAGTCGTTTTTTTGGGTCGCAACAGAAATTCAAACTAATTTTTTAGAAATGAACTTTTTAGTTTACAATTCAACTGTTTTGTAGAAAATTCTTGTTTTTTGCCCGAAATTCAAACAGTTTTGTAGAAAATTGAACTATTTGGTAAAAAATTACCTTTTGTATTGAAAATTGATATTTTTGGGATTGAAAATTTAACTGTTTTGTAGCAAAATCGTTTTTTTGTCTGGTAGAAAAATCTTTTTTTTTCGGTTTAAATTTAGTGTATTTTTGGTTGAGAATTTATATTTTTGGTTAAAAATTTAAACATTCTCTTGAAAATTCAACAATTTAATTAAAAGGTCATCCTTCTTGGTTGATGATTTGTTTCCTTTGGATTGAAAATTCATCTTTTTTGGTTAAAAATGCAATTTTTTGGTTGAAAATTAATCTGTTTTAGATGAAGATTCAACTATTTTGTTGAAAATTTATATTTTTTAGATGAAGATTTGTATATAACACGTTTTTAAGTAATATTTTTTCAATGAAAATTAAATTGCTTTGTTGGAAATTCCTCTTTTTGGCTTAAAATTTGAAAAGTTTCATAGATAATGGAACTTTTTGGTTGACAATCTATACTGTTCGGAAGAAAATGAACCTTTTAAAGAAAAATTAATATTTTGGAGTTGAAAATTCAATTGTTTTGTAGAAAAGTCGTCTTTTCAACTTTCAAATTTAACATATTTATAGAAAAATTTAGCTATTTTGTCGAATATTAACTTTTTAGTTAAAAAATCATATTTTGAAGTTTAAAATTTAACTGATTTGTATGAAAGTTGTCTTTTTGGCTTGAAATTTAAACAGCATTGTAAAAAATTCAACTGTTTGGTTAACAGCTCTACTATTTGGATAAAAATAAAATTTTTAATTGAAAATTCAACTATTTTGTAGAAAAGTTGTCTTTTTGGGACTCGCACATTCAAAAATTTAAAAAAATTTAAACTATATTGTCTAAATTGAACTTTTTCGTTCAAAAAACATATTTTCAAGTTGAAAATTTAACTGTTTTGTTAAAAATTCGGCTTTTGTTGCTGACAAGTCAACTGACATCTTTTTTGGGTGAAAAATATTTTTTCTAAAAATTTGCCTTTCAGATTTAAAAGTTTATCTTTTTTTAAAAATAAAAATGCAACTATTTTGTTGAAAATTCAATTATTTCCAAGAAAAATTAATTTTTTAAAATTCCTATTTTTGTTTTGAAAAGTCATATGACATCTTTTTGCATGAAATTTACACTCTTTTTTCTATTTGTCTTTTGAATTTAAAAATTCATCTGTTTTAGTAGAATTTGTATTATTATTGGATAAAAATGCAACTGTTCGGTTGAAAATTTAACTCTTTTTGAAAGTATGTCTTTTTGATTTTAAAATTCACCTGCTTTAGCAGAAATTACATCTTTTTTGGATAAAAATACAAATGTTTTGGTTGAAAATTCTGCTTTTGGTTGAAAATTTAACTATTTCATTGAAAATTTACTTTTTGTGTAAATTTAATATTTTGGTGTTGAAAATAGAACTGATGTCTTTTCTGGGTGAAAATTCAATTATTTTTGTTTCAAAATTGTTTTTTTTTTAAATTTAAAGTTAATCTGTTTTAAGATAAATTTAATCTTTTCTGAATAAAGACGCAACCATTTGGTTGAAAATTAAACTATTTTTTAAAAAGACATACTTTTTGGTTGAAAATTCTACTGTTTTGTTGAAAAAATTGGTCAACTGGAATCTTTTTTGGTTGAAGATTTATATTTTTTTATTTTTCATAAAAATTCATCAGTTTTAAGAGAAATTTGCTCTTTTTTCTTGATAAAAATGCGATTTATGAAAAAAAATTTGTTCACGAATTCAAATTTTTGCTTCGTTTTTCAAAAAAACCCCAATTTTTTTCTTTAAATTTATATGACTTTTGATCAGTTTTGACCTAATTGAGATATTAGAGACTTATTTCCATATTCCGGTACAGTTTATCGCCTTCTTTCGAAATTTTTAGGACAGTTTCTTCAATTTTTAAATAATTTCCAAAATTTCATTCATTTTCAAATATATTTAAAAGTTTTGAAAAAATTCAAAAATAATTTTAAATTTGAAAGATTTCAAAACGTTTCAAACGAATGAACTTTTAACTAACATGATGAATCCTAAAAAGAAATAAATATATTTTTAGTAAAAAAGTTCTTATTTTTTTCTTAAAAATTCCTTTTTTAAAATGGAAATTTAGCTATTCCATTTTTGGTTAATAATTGAACTTTTTAGTTTAAAAACTCAACTATTCGATTTAAAATTGATGTAATTTGTTGAAAATTCGTCTTTTTTATAAAAATCTAAAACTGCTTCGGTGAAAATCAAGTATTTGGTGAGAAATGTATATGGATGATTTCGCGGCAGATTTCCCCCTAAATTTTTTTTCGCGTGAAATATTTTTTTTTCGTTCTTTGTGGAAAAATATATAATACGTATTTTTTTTTATTTCAAAAGTATACACAAAATTTCTAAAAAATACATTTTTGAAAATTACTGCGTTAAAAAAAGTTATCGTCTTAACTTTTTTATAACTGAAGAAGTATTTATCAAAAAAATTCCAAACATTTGATATAATGTGCGGTTGATCTCGAACTTTGAAATGCAGTATACTGAAAAATAGCTCCATTGAATTTTCATAAATAAATTAGGCATTTTTATAAAAAACAGATATTTCTAAAGAAGGACCTAATTTTTTCACTTTTTTCCCTAAGACATTCCAAAATATACTATGAAAATTTCAAAATGGAGAAATGAATAGTTTTTGAATAATGAATTTTTAACTAAGGAACTTTTTGCAATATATTCTGGAATATGTTAGGAATTTTAATCCACAAAAAGAAGTGGAAAAAATTAGGTCCTTTTTTAGCAATTTTTATTTGTTTAAAAAAATGCTTATTTATTTATGAAAATTCAATGGAGAAATTTTTCACTGCTATACTTTATTTCGGTTTGATATTTTTTTAATAAATACTTTTTCAGTTATTAAAAAGTTAAAACGATCACTTTTCTTAACGTCATAATTTTCAAAAATGTATTTCTCGGAAATTTTGCAAATCATATTGAAATAAAAAAATGGATATTTAACATTTTTCAACAAAGAACAAAGAAAAAAAATATTTCACACAAAAAAAACTGCAGCTAAAATATCTTGAAAAATCTTTTTTGAAAATTGGTCTTTTTTATGTATAAAAAAATTGTACCTGATATAAAAATTTTTTAAAAAATTCTCAGTAATAGAAGAAAATTGTTAAGCCCTTAAAATTTAAAATTGTCGAGCCCTGATCCGCTCGCTCATTGTGGCGAAAGTGCTCGAAGGTCTATCTGCAGGTCATCAATCTTTTCTTTGTCTGTTGATGTCTTATTTTGATCGTTGGGAGTCGCGAAAATCTAATTTAAGGTGGGCTTTAACTTAAAAGGTTAAGACATAGCGTTTGTTGCATAGCATTTGGTGCTCAGCGGACGTGACTCGTGATTTATAAATAGGAAAAAACACTCTGTTTATTTCGCTAAATGATTCATCGATCAGGAATCTAGTAAGGGATCCCGAAAAAAATTGGATCGGGTCGATATCGTCTTGGAATCGATACAAGAGTTTGCTTGCCAATTTGACTTGTTCCGTTTAGTGGAAAGAATGCGGAATTGATTATTATTGAATGACTTACTTTGGAACGAGGGGGGAATAACTGCGATCATGCAAATGAAAATTAACGTATCTGTAATTTGGGTCGAAATAGAGATAAAGTCGGTATGTTTTTAATACTTCTCTATAATCACATGTGTATGCAAATAATTAGAATTCACAATTAAAGGTAGTTCAATAGAAAAAAGAAATTATTAATTTACCGTATCTACACGGATATCATCACGAATGCAAATGTAAAAAAGGGTAACTGCCAATCCTGGTTTACCCAGAAAATACAACTGTTTTTGTTAAAAATTTGTCTTCTTGGGTTGAAAATTCAAATTTTTTGGTAGAAAATTCTTTTTTTCGGTTGAAAATTATTATTATTTTTTTAAATGTAAATTTAATTATTATATGATTGGAGAAAAAATACCTTTCCTAGTGGAAAATTGATGTATTTTGTTGAAATTTCTTGTTTTTTAAATATTTTTTATGAAATATAAGATTACTGCTTGAAAATTCATGTTTTTGGTTGAAAACTATTATAATTTGGTGAAAAATTTTACTATTTTGACAAAAAATCGTTTTCTTTGTTAAAAATTAATTTCTTGAACAGAAAATTTAATTATTCCATTTTTAATTGTAAGTTAATCTTTTTTTAGTTGAAAATTCAACTATTTGGTTAAAAATTCATGTGTTTTGTGAAAAATTCTTTTTTTTTTTGGTAGAGCATTATTATCCTTGCTTAACATATCATATTTTATGTGAAAATTCGTTTTTTTTGTGAAAATTAATTTTTAAACTAAACATGTGATAGTTATTGCAAACTCCTGTAAAAAAATAATCCAAAGACCAAATTTGGATCAAAACGAACAAGCAAAAACAAAAAAAAATACTATTGTAATCTGAAAAATTTAAAAAAAATTAATTTTCGGACAAAAATAAAAAAGAGGAAAGAAAAATTCCCCTCTCCTTTTTCTTTTCTCTTTTTTTCAGATTACAATATGATTTTTTGTTTACTTTTGTTTGTTCACTGTCGTCCAAATTTGATCGTTGGATTCTTGTTTTTTTTACAGGAGTTTGCATAAATTTTATTATTAGACGTTAAATAGGATTTTTAATTCGGATTTTAATCTAATTTAAATTTCTTAAATTTTTACATGTAATTATTCTATTTGTAGTTGCATATTTATGTTTTTAGTTGAAAATTGAACTGTTTAGTTGAAAATTCAAGCGTTTTGTTAAAAGTTCGTTTATTTGGGTAAAAAATGGATTTTTTTTATCGAAGATGTAAATATTACTATTTAATTTTTTATTTATGTTTTTTATTTGAAAATTCCACTATTTGGTTGAAAATTTGTTTTTTTGTAGACAAATTAATTTTTTATGGAAATTATAACCATTCCATTGCTGATAAAAATTGTATCCTTTTTAGTTGAAAATGTAACTACTTGGTTCAAAATTCGTGTTTTTTTCTTGATTGAAAATTTGTCTTTTTTTAGTTAAAAAGTAAACTTTGTTGGTAGAAAATTCAACGATTTGGATGAAAATTAACTTTTTTGTTTAAAAATTTGTATTTTTTGGTTTAGATTTTAACTCTTTAGTTGACATTTGAACTATTTTGCTTAAAATTGTTCTATTCTGTTGAAAATTAAACAACTTTGTGAAAAATATCCTTTTTGATTTGAAAATTCAATTTAAGTTGAAAATTCGTAATTTTTGGTCGACTCCCAACGGTTTTGATCTAAAATAAAAATCCGTTTTAGTTGAGATATAGTATATTTATTATTTTTTGTTGAAAGTGTATGTATTTTTACCAAAAAAATGATTACTTTATCGAAAATTTAACGATTTTCTGGAAGTGATACTTTTGGTTGAAGATTCTTTAGTTTAGTGGAAAACTCATCTCTTTTCGATTAAAAATTAATTTCTAACTAAAAATATATTTATTCCCTTTTAAAATTCATCATGTTAGTTGAAAGTTCATTTGTTTTCCAATGTTTTGAAATCTTTCAAATTTTAAATTATTTTTTAATTTGTTCAAAACTTCTAAATATATTTTTAAATGATTACCATTTTCCCTAAATTTTGGAAATTCTTTCAAAATTACAAACATTTCCTAAAATCTGGCAGATTTTTTGTGATATATTCAGACATCATTTGAAATGTTATTTTTCAAATTAAAATATTATTTGAAATTTTTCCAGGAATCTTAAAATATCTTTGTATTCTCTCGAAACTTTTCTAAATTCTGTAAAAAGCTTTTTTTAATTTTCAAAAATCTTCATTTTGTTTAAATTTTTCTTAATATATTCGAGATTGAAATTATTTTCGAATCTTTTAAAAACTTCTAAATCGACTAAAATAACTTTGAGAATAATTCTTAATTGTTCTCAAATTTGTTTATATCCTGTAAAATAAAATTTCTTAATATCTTCCAATTTCTTTTTGAACATTAATTAAGATTTTCTAAGTTTGTTTTTATGATTTAATGTTCTTTGTCCCTTTGAAAGCAGTAAAAAACCTATAAATTTCATTTTAAGAGGTAAATGTTAAGAACGTAATTATTTTCCAATATGTTATTGATATAATATACTGCAAAATATTTTTAGTCAGCATTCAGGAGTTTGCGAATCCACTTTAGGTACGACAAATTGATTTTATTGTTAAAAATAGTAATTACACAAATAAGGAAGTTAAAGTCGACACTTTTGCTAGCAATTCATGCGAGATCTTGTGCCTTCGACTTTTTGAGAAAATGATTTAAAAACTTATTTTAAAAAATTCTTTTTTCATTTTTTGGGTTTCATAGAATATTTGCAAGATTCGAGATGATATTCGAGGCTAGATTCGAGACGAGACGAGATTCGAGAAGCGATCCGAGGCGAGGCGAGATTCGAGACAAGACTTTCACTAATTGTTGAATTTTTTATTTGAATTTAAAGTCTCGAATTCGAAAGTGTAAATATGAAATTAAAAAAAAAAGTTTCAGAATTTGAATCAGAACTTTTTCGCGATTCTTTTTTACCGCGACGATCAATAGAAATTTAGAATTGGTCATAGACCTGTTTGGCCTTTCGTGACCCTTTAATAGCATCTGCCAAAGAATTGTTTCGTGTTGGCGTTGGTCAGGGCCGCAATTAAATTGGGAACAAGACGCCGCGTTCTAAAACGTCTTTCAGTCTGTTAGAATCTTCCCAATTATTTTTTAAACAATCGCTTTATTCAAGCATCTAGAACTAAGTATTTAACAAATGAAAATGAAGAAATTCAGGTTCTAGTTTTAATGGTTGGAAAAGAAGGAAATTTGAATTCAAAATTCGAAATTTGAAATGATCCAAATTATCCGAATAGACCCCATGATGAATCTTCAATCAAAAAAATGAATTTTCAACAAGGAATTCTCAACAAAAAATTTAATAATTGATATTTCAACCAAAAAAATATTTCCATTATCACAAACAGTTGAATTATACTAAAAGTGACGAATTTTCTACAAAACTAATTGAATTTTCAAGCCGAAAATATTAATTTTTAACAATAAAACTTCATTCTCAATCAAATATTTGAATTTTCCAAACCATATTGAGAATATTTCAAACTGAAAAGATGAATTTTGTATCAAAGATTTTCATTTTCAACTCGAAAATATGAATTTTTTGCAAAAAATGTAATTTGAAAAAAATGAAATATCAACAAAGTAGTTAATTTTTCAACTAAAGAGATGAGTCTTTTACCAAAAACTATTTTTCAGTCAAGAAGGAGAACATGTTGTTTGTAAAACACATTGCAGTTTGTTGAATTTTTTATTCAAAAGAGGAATTGTTTATAAAAAAAATTCAAGTTTTAAATCGAAAATGTGCATTTCCAACAAAAAAAATAAATTTTCAAACAAAGAAATTAATTTTAAACCAAAAAAATTTCAGTCAAGAAATAAAAAAAAATTAATATTTTAGTTGCATTAATATTTTAGTTGAATTTTTTGCTAATATCGTTGATTTTGCAATCCAAAGAGACAAATTTCAAATAAAATTTTAAAACTTTGAGGTTCTAATTGTTCAAATTTTTATGTTTAAAAATCCAAATTGGTTACTAGTTTAAATTTTAAAATATGAACGATTTTCGAGTGTACATATTTTCAATATTCTTTGTCTTTCCAAATTTGAAGAACCCAGTGGAAAAAAATGTTCGAAAAAATAATATTGTCAAAAATTAAACGCTCTTATTCAATTCCAAATTCTATTTAAATATTGTTTCAAGCTAAAATATTTCATTTTAAACCCATTTCATTTGAAATTTTTTAATTAAAGAAAATATTTTTTTAAATATTTAGCAATATTTTACTTTTCATGTAAAATGATAAATTCTAAATCAAATATTATAAATTTAACAATTTCAAACTGAATTCTATTTAACAATTTTTTAATATGTGTGTAAAATGATTGAATTTTGATGCATAAATATTAACTAAAAAATTATTATCAATTTGGAAAAAATTTGACTAGGATTAAGAGAGATTATTAACAATTTTTTAGAAGATTCAAATTTAATTTAAAACTGGACAAGATGTCGGAAAATGAAAAACTTTATTTAGATTTTTGAAGATTTTGAAATAAAGTTTTGAAGCTTTTTAAGGATCTTTAAAGGTTTTAAGAAAGTAAAAAAAATCTAAATTTTTGCTAAGAAAATTGAAAATGATGTTTTATTTTGCAAAATTAATTTGAAGAGTATATTTAAAAAGATTAAAAAATCTTTTTTAAATAATAAATGGGAATTGCACAATTATTAATTTGGAAAATAATCAAGTAAGTTTAAAGTATATTTAGAAGTTTTGAAAAGATTCCAAAATAATTCAGGTCGAGAAAAGATTTTTCAAATCATTAAAATCACAATTTAGACTTTTGAAGACGACAAACACAACATTTATAAGCTTTTTAAGCATTTTAAAAGGTTTTAAATAATTAATAAATTTTTATTAAAATTCCTAGAAAAAATAACATTTTTTTTTTTTTGAAAAATTAATTTAAAAAGAATATTTAATAAGATTTCCAAAAAAGAATATGTATTTGATTATTAGGTTACTAGAAAATTTTTAAGTAATTTTTTCTAAACAAATTATTAAGGGAATATTTAAAAAGGTTTCAAAAAAAAATTTTAATCTATAAATTAATTTTTCTAGTTTAAAATTGGTTAAAATGATATAATTTTGAAAATTTATAAATTTTATTTTATTAATTGTTCATACCCCAGTATTGAAAATGATATCGTGGATTTATGTGTTTTTTAAAAATGTTTTTACTATACAACGTATAAAAGTTAAAGTATAAAATTCTTCAGTTTAACGAATTTTAATTATGAAACTTTCAATTGAAATTTTTAAAAGGCTTTTACGTTATAAGCGAAAATTATTGGGTTAAAATTCAAAAAATTTCCACTGTGAGTTTTTTAATTTGCGGTTCAGCAGTTATAACTTCGAATGAACAAATTTTTATCTTCAAGAGTGCGAATATTTCAATTTCAATAAATGTGATCAACATACTTTCTCAATTGTTTAATTTTTATTTGCCGTCGAAAAGCTGTTCTTTTTCGATCTACGATCACAAATATTGAGACCATTGCAATAAAGATGTTTTTAAAAAATTAATATTAAATAATATTGTTATGACACATGCATGATTTGAGCACTTTTCGGCTCCTATGAAGCGGGACTAAAACTCTACTATTTACTCCCTAGGGAGTGAAAAGTACTTTTTGCTCTCTCTTTTTGCCCACTCACCGTAAAAACTGTAAGGAAATATTGTGTACAGATAATAGAATTTTGCTGCAATTTATGGAAAGTTAACATGTAAAATTGATCAAATTACCGCAAATTTCCCGGTAATTTCTGAAAAATTCCGGAAATTTTTTAAGCATTTTTAAATTGAATTTTGGTTATATTATTTCAAGTTACCATAAATTACCTTTAATATTACCATTAATTACCAAAAATTTCATAAATGTCTAGAAATTTATAAAAATATTTAAATTTGAGTATCGGTTAACTTAGGATATTTCATCATATTTACCTGTTAAATTATCATAAAGGACAGAAATTTCCAAAAGTTTCCGGAAATTTATAGATATTTTTTAATTGGATTTTTGGGCAATTTATGGTAAGTGACTGTACACTTCCTGTAACATTACCATAAATTACAAAAAATTTCCGGCAATTTATAAAATGTTTAACATTGAATTTTTGGTAATTTACGGTTATTTACCTGTAAAATTACTATAAATGAACGAAAATTTTGGGAAATTTATAGATATTTTTTAATGGAATTTTGGGAAATTTATGGTAAGTATCATAAATTACCTATAATATTTCCATAAATTACCAAAAATGTCTGGGAAATGAAATAAATTTTTCATATCGCATTTTGGGTAATTTATGGTAATTTACCATATTTACCTGTAAAATTACCATAAATAAACGAAAATTTTTCGAAATTTATAGACATTTTGGAATGGAATTTTATTCAATTTATGGTAAGTTATCATAAATCACCTGTAATATTACCATAACTTACAGAAAATTTCCGGCAATTTATAAAATGTTTAAAATTGAAATTTTTGTAATTTACGGTTATTTACCTGTAATATTGCCATAAATGACGAATATGTCCGGAAATGTATGGACATTTTTAAATTGAATTTTTGGCAATTTATGGTAAGTTATCATAAATTACCCTTAAAATTACCGTGAATCATGCTTCCTTTATTCAAAATCTAATATGGGGTGAAATCATGACCGTATTTCAAGAAATATCTGAAATCACCCATTTGGTCGAAAAAAACAGCATTTTAGATGCAAAATCTGTAAATTCCTCTAGAATCTTGTAGTTGTAAGTTGTAAATTCTCGAAGAAAATTAAAACTACAATAAAATACAAAAATGTACCCAAAAAATTACAAAAATCTTCTTGATAATAGAAGAAAGTTATACTTTCCTGTTATTTTTATTGTACTTTATTGTATTTATTTGTAGATTCCTGTGAAAAAAGTGTCAATTTTCTGTCCTTTTTTATAAAAAATTTTCCACCAGGAAAATTGAATTCCAGGGAAAATGAAAAATTGGTCTTGGAAAATTCAGGAAATTTCGACATTGGGATTTTGTAGCAAGACCGATTATGACTGCCAATTGTTAATAAATTATTGATGACATTACATTGTGAACTATTAATAAGGAATCACTGACCTTTGTAGGAGGTCGGTTGCTAACCCTATTCGTAGTCGTACGCTCGATGAATTAGTTATTCAGGGATAAGTCGTTAACGAGATAAGTTCATGGTGTAAATGTATATGTGGTCAAAAATAGACTTGGTTGAATTTTGTATCTAATTTGCATCTGAAATTGTCATATTATTCTAACTACTATTATTTGAGACTCTTTTCACATTAAGAAAATTAATCTCGAATCATAATCAACTACTTGAGCCACTAAATCGTAAATTATCCTTAGGGACCGTACTTAAATTACGTAACCGACTATAGACCCTCTCCAAGACCCCCTCTCCCCGTGTAACAAACTGTAACAAAATATTTAACCCTCCGCCCTTCTCTTACTGTACTTAATTTTTAGTTTTCAGAAACGTTTTGCTGGTGTCAGAGAACTTCATTTTTAAAATCCCTGAATTTTCCTTTGCTAATTTTTCATTTTTCTTAATTATTATTATACAAATACCAGCACTTTCATCTTGTAATATTTTTAACATACAATATTTATAAACATTTTATAAACATTTAGATAGAAGGTGGCTTTTTAACAAAAAGGCTTGAATTTTCAAAAAAAAAAAAATAATATAACATAAAATAAAAACAAATAAAGATTTTTCACTCAAGAAATAAATAAAAGTTTATTGAAATTGTTGAACCTTCAAGCCAAAAGACGATTTTCTCTATAAAAATGTAGTTTTCAAACCAAATAAATAATCATTTTTTTACCAAAAAAGAGAATTTTATACTGAAAGAGATTAACCTTAAACCAATTTTTAAAGTTGTATTTTTAGTTAAAAAATGAAGGAAAACCCAAAAAAGGCTTTTCCTCTGAACAGTTAAATTTTCAACCAAAGACATAAGCTTTCAATAAAAAAATTAATTTTTAACAATGTAGTTTAACTTTTACATAAGATAAAATTTCAAAAAAATAGTTCATTTTTCTATTAAAAAAGATTTTAGTTGACATTACACAATCAAAATATGAATTTTTAAACAAAAAATAAGTTTTTATAAAAAAAATTGAATTCTCAATAAAAAAAGACGAACTTTTAACCAAAAAGGATGACTGTTAAACAAAATTGTAGATTTCTCTAACAAATAGTAGTTGCATTTTTATACAAAAAGGATTACATTTGTCTTAAAACAGATGAATTTTTATTTTTTTTTTAAATTGAATCTTTATCAAAAAAAGATTCCAGTTGACTTTTCAAGATCAAAATTTGATTTTTTTAACCAAAAATAAGTCTCTTAAAAAAAATTACTTTTTCAATAAAAAATTAGAATTTTTAAACCAAAAAGGATGATTTTTTTAAACAAAATTGTTGAATTCTCTACCAAACAGTTGCCCTTTTATCTAAAAAGATGAAATTTCTTTAAAAAAAGATGCATTAAAAAAAAAGTTGAATCTTCATCCAAAAAAGATTCCAGTTGACTTTTCAAGATCCAAAATTTCACTTTTTAACAAAAAATTGAATTTTCAATAAAAAAAGACTAATTTTTTCAAAAAAAAAGGATGAATTTTTAACAAAATAGTTGTATTATCTACCAAACAGTTGTATTTTTATCCTAAAAGATGAAGTTTCCTTTAAAACAGTAGCATCTCTATAAAAAAATTAAATAATTGAATCTTCATCCAAGAAAGATTCCAGTTGACTTTTCACGAGCAGAATATGAATTTTTTAACAAAAAATAATTCTACAAAGAAATTGAATTTTCAATAAAAAAGAGGACTATTTTCACCCAAAAAGGATGAATTTTTCACATAATAGTTGAATTCTCTACCAAATAGTAGAATTTTTATCCAAAAAATGAAATTTATTTTAAAACAGATTCATTTTTATAAAAAACAAAAATAAATAAGTAGTTGAATTCCAAAAAAGATTTCAGTTGACTTTTCAAGATCAAAATGTGAATTTTTAACAAAAAATAAATCTAAAAAGAAATTGAATTCTCAATAAAAAGACGACTTTTTCACCCAAAAATACAATGTTTATAATAATTTTCTCCTTTATTTATTGTTAATGTGCATAAATGCAAAGTCGCAATAAATAAACCGAAACTTTCCTTATTTACATTTACTTTCCCTACTTTGTCTTCCTTAATTTCTTGTAATTTCCTTTGCTTTCATCCCCCAATTCTATACACTTCTCCTACATCATTTCCCATCACTTTCCATACTTTTCCTTTCCTCGTTTCCCCTCACGTCTCTAATATTCTTTTACTTCCCATCTCGCAACTTCATCCTTCGCCCTTCTTCTACCACTTTTTCCTTCTTCCCCTCCTTGATCCTCAAAAATTCCCTCTCATCGTTTCCTCAGCTAACACTGTCCTTTCCATCCTTCACATACTTCTTCCATCCTCACTTCCCTTCCCCTACTAACCCCCACAAGCCTATTAGCTCTCTTTTTCTTCCTTCACTACCCTCACTCAGTATCCTCTCAAACTACTGATCATTTGAACTTCTTTCCTTACTAATTTCCCTAACTTACTCTATCGTTCCACCTCTTATTTCCCATCACTTTCCCCACGCCCCTGTAATTTTTGCTTACTTTTCCTCATTTCCCCGCATTTCCCTTTAGTTACCCTACTTTACCAACCCTAATTTTCTGTACTCCCCTTCATCCCATTTTCCATCACTTCCTTCCCCCCCCCCCTGATTTACCTTCACTTCTCTACTCCCGATCCTTACCTCCCTCATTTCCCCTTACTTACCCATACTTTCGAACCGAATGAAAAGGAATTAAACCCACAAAACAAAAAGAAATAATAATTGCGCGTAGCGCTGTTGTTTGTTCTCTAGTTTCATATAAATATGTATTTGTTTTAATTTCAAAACAAACGGGCAATAGTGTCCCATAATGCCATAAAGATCCTGCAAAGAATTTTTTTTTAGAACCTTGTATTTTTAAGGCGTTGCACCTGATATGAATATTCGGAATCTACCTCCAAAGTCACTCTTTTAATCGCAATCGTATCAACCCAGTATATAATGTATGTACAACATTTTATATTTCCATGAAATTTCTCGTTTCTTCTAGTTCTTCATTTCCCTATTTTTCCACCTCTTCCTTATTTCCCCTTATGCCCCCTTCTTGTGGGTCCCTTATTTACCCCACTTCCCCGAATATTACTCTCGTTATTGCTTCTCTCTCCCCTTATTTCTCCTCTCTTTCCCCCTAACTTCCCCCTTAATTCCCTCCCATAATTTACCCTCACGTCTCCTAATTTCTCCACATTTCTTATTATAACCCATTATTTCCCTCTAATAATTTCCCCTTACTTTTGATAATTCCTCTAACCTCATTAACATTCACTTTCTCTACTTCACCTTCGAGAATTTCCCATCCTTACCTCGAATTCCCTTCCCCTATTTCCATTCACGTATACATCATTTCCCATCACTTTCCCTTTCATCGTTTCTCCTCACTTCTTAACAATTCCCCTACATCCCGTTTCTTAACTTTACTCTTCGCCCCTCTTCCTCAAATTTTTCCTCTACTTCCCCCTTTCCTCACTTCCTCAGCTAAAACTCCCCTTCTCATACTTTCCTTCCCCAGCCATCATCTTCCCTCTCCTACTCACTCCCACTACCCTACCAGCTCTCTCTTCTCTTCCCACATTACCATCAGTTACTATGCTCTCATACTTTCAATCATTTATTCTACGTTCCCTGACTAATTTCCCCTTACTTCATCTTCTTACCCTCCCCTGATTTCCCCTCGATTCCTCTACCTTTCTCTCCTCTTATTTCCCTACACTGCCTCTATTTCTCCGTCCCTAATTTTCCCTTACTTTTTCTACTTTTTCTATTTCGCCACGCCTAATTTCCTATCATTTCCCCTACACCCCTATAATTTCCCCCACTTCCCCTACTGTCCTTCCTCAGCTTTCCTTATTTCCCTTCACTTATCCTACTTCCCTCCCCTCATTTCCCTTTAGCAATTTTAATTCTCCTTCTCTCATTTTCCCGCTTTCTTCTCCAGTTAGCCTACTTTCCCACTCCTCATTTCCCGTTCTTCCTCTCCTCTCATTTTATATCACTTCCTCTACTTCCCCTCCCCTGATTTGCCCACACTTCCCATAATCCCGCTCCTCTCCCCATTTCCCCTTAATATCCCAGTATGTTTGACAGTAACGCGTTACCGACTGTTACATTAAAAAATGTTTGAAGACGGTTAGCTGTAGATTAAATGTTACAATGTCAAGAAAAATGATCAGATGATGCATCTTTTGAGCGACTTTTCAGTAGAGTGGTCCACTTTTTAAAAACTTTTATAAAAACCGACCCGAAATTTGTTCGAATCCACATAATAGTAAATCCATT
>NC_046661.1:74792586-74811844 GCF_010883055.1 Belonocnema kinseyi | reverse complement strand
CGAGGGCGCATACTTTGAATAAAATATTTGTTATCATTCTCTTGAAATAAATGTGTTTTTTTCTTGAAAAAATACCGGTTTCATATGTATACACGTGGTATAGTCATGAATAACTATAATTTGTTCAAACAATTATTTTCGCTAAATCCTAATCATTTTTAAGTCGCTTCTAATAAAAAACAGGCAAATAGTAAAAAATTTCAGGAAGAAGCAATAATAAGAAATTGTTTAAATAATTACTTTTGTTAACATTAATGAACTATCACCTCTCTCTATTTAAAAATTGGACGACGGATGAAATTTTTTTTTAAACCGTGACTTTCTAACTCTATTCTTTCAGAAAATTGCTAGAAACATTAATAAATTGTTTAAATTATTTAATGAAACATCTAATTATCAGTATGAAATGTTATTTTATCTACCAGAAACAATTTTCATCTACAAAACCACAAAAAATTATAATTAGCGTGAAAATCTCGTAAAACCAATTTTTTTATTAATGGGATTTTTTGCGATCCTATAAAACAGACTTATAAGGGTCATATTTAAAAAGTGATATTTTATTTATATTCTTTGGCTAATTGTGAAGAGAACTGTTGAATTCCAACTTGATTCAGCTAATATTGAGGATTCTGAATAAAATTTACGAAAACGTTTTTTTTCCTATGGAAAATACGTGTTAAATTTCATGGGGCTGGTAGCACCTATGAATATCATAAATAAAAAAATTGAGCGGGTTGAAACTTTTAGACAAAAGAAATCGCATGAGCAATACAATTCTCGAAAAATTTGTGCTATTAAAAAAAAAAGAAGCTTTATGGAAAGTCTTAAGTGGACAGCAGGATAGATTTATAAGCTTTTTAAAAGTTTAAACAAATGTAAATATAATATTAAGTTTTACTAAAATTTTCAATCAAATATGCAAAATTCTTAAAACTCTTTTTAGACATTAAAATAATGTATTAAATATTTAATTAAAAAAACTAACGGCAAGGAATGGAATAAAAAGGAATTGAACTTTTATCATTTCTAAGTATAAACGTTTAAAATTCAATAATTTGAAACTTCAAGTGTTTCAAGTAAAAAAATTGGTAAATAAGTTACTTAAAGACGAACTTGAAACTTGCAGACCAAAATTATGAAGATTAAACACTTTAGTTAGAAGAGTTTAATTTTAAGCATATATAGATATACAGATACTACAAAATACAAAAAATTGTTGTTAATATTAATTTTATATTTTAATTTTAAAAACGCATGAGGCAAAAGAAAAATAATAATCACGCGTAGCGCGCGTGTTTGTTCTCTATTTTAATTTAAATTATTCTTTTATTTTCTAAGCATTTTGTAGAACCTTAGATTGTTGAGGGGTTCCACCTGACCTGGAGATTCGGAATCTCTCCCCAAAGTCACCCCTTTAATCGCAAGATCTCATACCAAACCAGTATAAAATGTATGTAAAACATTTGACATTCGCATTAACTATAGTTCTTTCTTATAGTCACGTGGTCACGGAACCCGGACCTAATCGATGGAAAACCATCGACCGCCCCTTGGTGAAGGTGAAAACCGTTCCCCTGGTTCAGTCAGGCGGAATACCCTCCACTTGCAACTTCACTTAAACCAATTTTTTTTATTTACCTTTTATTTTGACACTTGCCTCAAAAAAGTAAAAGTTCTTCAGAGGTTCTTCAGAAATTCTTTAGGAGGTATGCATCTTTTTTACAAATTAAAAACACGACTTTTAGATTCATTGATGAATGCTTCTAGTGGAAAAGAACTGATAATTAATTACTGATTTTCGACAAATGATTTTATTTTATTCCCTGAGTAATATTAGAAGAGGAATTTTTGTATTGAGAAAATAAAAAACCGCTTTGTTAATTTTAATTTTAAATTTATTATGGCATCGACAATTAGAAATAAATATGAAAAGCAAATTGAAACTTTAAAAAGCCGTTTTAATTTCTCTCAAAATTACTCTAATATAAAATATAAATTTGGCTATTATAAAAAGTACCAACTGGATAATTTGTTGGGTTTCTTCTCAAAAATTTGAAATAATATTAATTGGAAAAACTATCTTAAGAAATATTTACTTTTATCGAATTAAAAAAGTTTACAAAGAAAATTGAAAACTGCCTTTTTGTATCTTCAAAATACAACAGCTTTTAATTTTTTAAGAATATATTGATTTCGATTTTTTCAAGACTTTTGATTGCTTCATTTTAGATTATAAAAAAATTGATTTTAAGCAATCCAATTTTGCACATTTTCCAACATTTAAAAGTATTTTTCAATCATAAATTGTTTATAAACGTCTGTTTCCGAGTTCTAAAAAAAATTTTTGAAGAAAAAATGATCAATTTATCTAAATGATTATTGAGTCTACAGAACTTTTTTGTTCATTGAAATTTATTATTTAGTATTTCTAATAAAAATTCAGTTTGGCCTTTTACGAATTTTAATATGGAATAAATGTTCTTTAGCTTTATAGTTTAATTTGACAAATCACTTACTTTTGCAAACTACTCTGCAGGCGTGTAATATGTATTGAATTAATAATAATCAATGAATTTATTAGAATTTTAAAATTGAAGCAAACTGAATGAAAGTTTAAGTTTTGAAATATAAAAATGTGACTTCATTATAAAATGATAAAGTTTTACAAATTCAAAAGAGTATAATTTGAATTCTGGTTAATTCTAAAAAGAAATTGGAAGTATTGCGATCTCTACATTAAATTACTCATTAATTTTGCTAGTTTTCTTCATCTAAATTTGAAAAAACAGTAATTGGAAAAGCGATCTAAGAAATATCTATTTAATTGAATTTTCGAGCTTAAATAAAATACCATAGTTTTTAATTTTTCTTAAGAACATATTGATTTCGATTGTTTCAAGTTTTTTGATAACTAACTTTTTTGGAAATATATATTTACTATTTAGCATTTCTAATGAAGATTATTTTTTTCCTTTTGCGAAACTAATGTAAAATAAATGCCTATATATTTCTTACGTTAAGAATTTAATGCGATTAATCATTTACTTTTGCAAAAGACTCTGCTGACTTGTAATATGCATCAAATGGATGATAATTCACACTTTGTTTTCACATTCAACGTTATTTGGTAATTTGCCAAAAATTACGAGATCTTTTCAAGCAAATTGTATAAGCGAGTTATAATTCAAGAAACATAAATCGTTTATTATTTTAAGTGAAACAAAACAAATCTCTTAAAATACAAGAGAACAAATGATCTTAGCATTTTAGATGATTTAGTGAATAAATTATTTTAATTCGAATTTAAGTCTTTTATAAAAAGGAGATTCAATTTATAAATTCGTCAAAGTATGAGCTTCGTGCCTACAAAAGACGGTTTCGTAGTCTATTAAGACGTTAATTAAGTCAATAAAACCCCTCCCTTTCATACTTTTCCTCCCCCTTCTCTTCCCTTACTAGTCACCCTCACTTTTCATCATTTCCCCTACCTCCCCTTAATTCCTCTACTTTTCCCTTACTTCAGTTGCCCTAATTCCTCTTCGCTTATTTCTCATCACTTCCCCTCCCCATATCCTACCCACTCCCCTCATCCCTAATCTAATTTCTCCTACTTTCTTACCTTTCCCGCCACTTATTTTCCCTCACTTCTAATAAATGACCTCCTTTATTTTACTCTCACTTATCTTTATTTCCTCTCGCTTCCACTCTTTTCACTTCCCCCGAATCCCCACCTCTCATTCACTATTTCCTTACTTCTTCTATAATTTTCCCTCACTGTCCCTATCTCCCTTCTCCTCGCTGCTCTGCATCTGCCCTACTTTCTGTGCCTTTATTTCCCGTTACCTTTTCCATTACTATATATTTACCCCACTTCTATTTTACCTTGCCTTGCTCCTTTCCCCTCACTCTTCCCTCATTTCGCTTACAATCCCTCATTTTTCTCTTATTTTTCCTGCTCCCTTTCTCCTTACTTCATATATTTAGCTCTTTTCTATCACTTCTACTTCCCTTTCACTTCCACTACTTATGCTACTCTCAATTCCTCTTGTTTGTCAACTCTCATTCTCTCTACTCCCTCATCGCTGATTTCACCTCACTTTTCCTCCTTATTCCTAATTATTTTCCTCCCCTTACTCTACCAATTATTTATCACCCCAACCCTTCCCCTTCTTTCCTCTCATTTTTCTTTTTTACCGCCACTTATTTCCCCTAATTTCCCCTACTTTCACTCGCATTTTTTCTTCTCACTAGACCTAATTTTTCCTCGCCTTATTTCTCCTGCTCTTATTTCTCCTTATTTCCCCTGATTTTCACTCGCTGCCCCTCACATCACTTCCCCGAAATCGACTTACCTTATATCCCCTCACTGTCCCCGTTTCTTCTCTCATAATTTCCCCTCTGTTCCCCCTTCTCTCATTTTATCAGTTCCTCTCAATTTCCCTACTTCTTTCATAAATTTTCCCTCACTGACCCTACTTTCCCTCTCCTCATTGCCTCTCACTTCCTCTACTTTCCCTTTTTAATTGTCTCCTTGACTCATGTGTTAAGCACATTTCCCCTACTTTTCCGTGTTCTTATTTCCCCTCTCTTCTCGTACTCTCCCTCTTCTCATTGCCCCTCACTTCCGTTACTTTCCCTTTTTCATTTCTTCTTACCATATGTATTTACCACATTTTCCTTACTTTCCCTCCCGTCGTTTCCCCTATCTTTCCCTTTTATCCCTCCCCAATTTCCTTCGCTTCCCCTACTACAGTTTTCCATAATTTTTCCTACTTACCTACCTATTAAATCTCAATTTTTTCGCATTTTCCTTTATTTTCCCCATTTTTTATCTTAAATTTCCCTTTTGCCTCAATTAATTCCATACTTCCCCTACTCTCCATCTTATAATTTCCCCTCACTTTCCGTCTCTTCACTTTACCACACTTTCCTACACTCCTACACATAATTTTCCTCCTCTTATTTCACCTGACTTTTCCTAATACTCCTCCCTTCATGTTCTCTCTCTTCCCCAACTACCCCTCTCATAATTTACTCCTACTTCCCTACTTTACTCTTCAACCTCTTCCCAAAATTCTTCCTCTTGTCACTTCCTCAGATAACACTACCCTTCTTCTACTTCCGTTCCCTAGCCCTCGATTCGCCTTTCTCAATGTTCCATAATGTATCCTACATATCCACCCCTCGTTTATCCTTCACTCATTCCTCATCAGCCCCCCTAATTTCGATCCCCTCATTTCCTCTTACTTCCCCTACTTCACTTCATCTTACTTTACACTTAAATCCCTTCCCAAACCTCTTCCTCCTCTACTTCATCCACTCTTTACTTCCTCAGCTAACACTTCCCTTCCTTAGCCCTCACTTCTCCTGCCCTACTAACTATCATTTCTAATTATTTCACCTGCTTCCCCTCCTCGATTTTTCCTCACTCCCCCTAGCCAAATTTTCAATAATTTCCTCTACTTACCTACCTCTCTTTTCCCCTCACTCTTCCCTTATTTCTCCAACTACCGCTCATTTTCTCTAATTTGTCCTAATTTCCCTCTCCAATTCCTCCTTACCTTCCATACTTTCCTTCCATCATTTCCCCTTACTTCCTCTACTTGTCCTCCTCTGAAGTGAATGTAACGTCATCTGTTTATTAAATAAATGTTGAAATACTAATTTAGGATGAAAACAGTTTTTGTAAAGTAATATTTAAAATATTCAATTAACCATCGAAATTATTTGTAAGCTTATTTTCTGAAAACTAAATTTTTTATCTGTTTGTAACGCACGCACGAAATTTCTTATTTTCGAGGCATGTACTACGTTGGGGAAGTGACCAATTCCAGAAACATGGTAAAAAGCAGTTATAATCAGACTTTTTCTACCTGCTGCGCTTGCACATTTCTATGTAGAATTACTTTCCAGGCCTGGCGGAATCATAAACTCATTTCATTATGATATGTCGCTTGAAAGATTGATTGTGAGTAGTGAATAGTGATTGAACAAACTCGAAGTGATAAGTTAACATAAATGACTGATGAATTAACGAAAAATTACCGAAAATTTGGGATATTTTTAAATACCTGAAATTTTCGGTAATTTAGTCATTTTCCAGAAATTCCCGGAGATTTTTTAGAAGCAATTTTCCATAAATGTCCGGAAATTGGGAAATTTAACAATTTTTCATAAATTTTCGGAAATTGGGTAATTTAGCGATTTTTTCATAAATTTCCGGATATTTGGGTAATTTAGCAATTTTCCATAGACCGGAAATTTGTGGATATTTTACAAGAAGCTTTGAATACGTTGAATTTCTAAAAAGTTTTTTTAATTGAAAAATTCAACATAAATGCCCGGAAATTTTCGATAATTTTGGTTAATTTTAGAATTTTACCATAAATTTTCGAAAAATGTGTTTTTATTGTTTCTCAAATTGAAAATTTCCTGCATATGTTACAAAAAATATCGTGTGTTACTGGTGCTAAAAGTAGACAGTTACAACTCTTGTGTGGAAGGGCCTACTTTTCGCCCTTCTAGCACAATATACTATTTACTAATTATAGGAATTCGTAAATGATGACTGTTTGAAAAATGTATCCGGGGATTTCAAATTTTTATTTCGTGGGGTTAAAATAATTTTATTTTAAAAATAATATTGAAATGTTATAAAAATGGATCGCAGGGTGCATTTATTAATTTTTGAAAGTATATTTATGTGGGAAACGTCACACCGTTCTAAATTGGTATGCCATTAAACTTCGTACACGTGTCTTTTCTCGCCCCCTTTTTCACTCTCGGTGTAAATATAAAAATCATAAACTATACGAGTATGAGTAGCAGCCTGAAATTCTCGATGAAAGCGATTTCCGCAAGATACAGCTCAGCTGATAATTCGTGAAGTAAACATTCAAATTCAACATTTTTCAGACAAAAATGTAACCCCATCTTTTTAATAACTTATTTCTTATATCAAAAGTTGAAAGCCTTTTAAAATTGTTAAATTAGGGATTTGGGATATTCAATTTAATTCAAGGTTGCTATAGGTCAGGGAATTCTGGAAAGGCAGGAAATTTAAAAATGGTCAGGGAATATCAGGGAAAACGTGCGAGTCAGGGATTTTCTCACAAACTGAAGTTTTATTTTAATTCGATTATTTTACCGAAAATTGTTTCAAATTCAAATTTTTCGGTTGAAAATTCTGAGGTTTTTGTGGAAAATTCGCGCCTTAGGCTAAAAATTTTAATTATTTGTGGAAAATACAACTATTTGTTCGAAAGTTCAACTACTTCGTTAATGTTCTTTTTTTTTAGTTGAAGATTCGTCCCTTTAATTAAAAATGTATTTCTTTAATTGAACATTTAACTAGTTTGTAGGAAATTCGTTTTTGTTGTTGATGAATAATTTTTTTAAACTGTGAATTGAACTGTTTCTATTTTGGCTAAAAGGTTATATTTTTTAGGTGATAATTTTACTATTTGGTAGAAAATTCATTTATTTTGTTAAAAATTCTTCAGTTTGTTAAAAAATTAATCCTCGTTTGCGAAAATATAAGTATTTGATTAAAAATTTTTATATATTATGTTGACAAGTTATTTTGTAAAAAATTTGCCCCCACTTTTTAGTAAAATATTGCTTACACAAAAAGGTTAAAAAACTTTCGAAATTGTTAAATTAGGGATTTGGGATATTAAATTTAATTCAGAATTGCTGCAGGTTAGGATTTCTGGAAAGTCAGGGAATGTCAGGGAAAGTCTCAAAGTGTCAGGGAATTTTCGTTAAACTAAAGTTTCAAGCTAATTTTATTATTTTGTTGCAAATTGTTTTAAATTCACATTTTTGTATTAAAAATTCGGTTGTCTTTGTAGAAATTCGTACTGTCGGCTCAACATTTCATCTATTTGGTAGAAAATCAAACTATTTGATCAAAAGTACATTATATTTGGATGAAGATTTTTTTGTTTTTAATTTAAAATTTAACTCATTTATTTAAGTTGAAAACTAATATTTTTCGGTTCTAAATTCAACTTAATGCTTCAAAATTCAACTGTTTTATTAAAGATTCGTTGTTTCTGGTAGATATTTAATGTCACCAGGTGAAATTTCATATTTTTGGTTGAATATTCATCTCTTTAGTAAACAATTTTAACTATTCTATTTTCGGTTGAAAACTGATCTGATTTAGGAAAAAAGTTATGTATTCTGTTAAAATTTTTTACATTTGTGGATAGAAAATTGATCTCGTTGATTAAAAATTCTACTATTCGGTTAAAAATGAATTTTTTTATTAAAAATTTTTTATTTTAGTTAAAAATTCGTTTCTGTGGTTGACAATTGAACTATCCATTTTTTGTGTAGTTAAAAACTCATTCTTTAATTGAAAATGTAAATATTGCAGTTTTTCTTCAAAATTGATCTTTTTTAGTTGACAATTAATTAATTTGTTTAAAACATCTTTTTAATGGGTTAGAAGTTTAACTATTTTGGCAGAAATGCTGTCTTTTTTTGGCAGGAAAATTAAACATTTTGTGTGAAATTTTTTTCTTTGTGGCCTGAACCATATTTTTTCGTAGAAAATTCATTTTGTTTGGTTCAAAAAGTAACTTTACCTTTTTAGCTAAAAATGCAAATCTTTGATTGAAAATTAATCTGTTTTGGTTGACTGAAGTACTTTGTTGAAAATTCGTCTTTTTTATTCAAAGTTCCACTATTTGGCTGAAAGTTATTATTTTTTGGTAGAGATTGAATTTTCTTTGTTGACAATTCGTATTTTTTGGTTAAAAATTGGGCTATAGTTATTTTTTTGGAAAAAAATTACATTTGAATGGAGATTATTTTTTTGAACTGAAAATTTAACCATTATATTTCTTGATGAAAAATTGATATTTTTGACAGAAAGTTTATCATTTAGTTTGAAAATTCGACTATTTATTTAATTATTTTGTTGAAAATTTATCTATTTTGTTCAAGTTTTGTCATGTTTTGGGATGAAAATTTAAATGTTTGGTTAGAAATTCACCTTTTGGATGAATTTTCCTACATTTATTGAAAACTATTGTTTTTTAATTAAAAATTAATTTTTTAAATTGAAAATTCCACTATTTGATTAAACACTTATTTTTATTATAAAAAGCGATATTTCTGATTCCAATAGTGTACAAAATTCGTAGTTTTTGTATACGATTGGAACCCGAAATATCTCTTTTATCAAAGTGAATCATCGTGAAATGTTGAAAATTTAACTATTTTGTTAAACATTATTTTTTTACATAGAAATTTTTACTCAGAAATTTACCTTTTTTAGTTTATGAAAATGTCATTATTTTGTTTAGAACTCGTCTTTTTTGGTTAAATATTAAATTGTTCTGGTAGAAAATTTGTTTTTTGGTTTGATAATTCAACATGTTGGATGAGATTATTTTTCCTTATTAACTAAAAAATCTTTTTTCGTTAAAAATACCACTCTTTTATTGAAAATGGTATTTTTTGGTTGAATTTTTGCTGGAAATTTCAACTATTACACTTTTTTGTATTCATTTTATTCGGTACAATATTCAATTCTGTGGTTGAAAATTAAACTATTTCGTTGAAATTTACTTTTTTTTGAAAATTCATTTTTCACTGAAAATGTAATTGTTCTGCTTTTGGTTAATAATGTATCATTTGAGTTGAAAATTTAACTATTTGGTTAAAAAAGCATGTATTTTTTTCAAAATTCATCCTTTTTAATGTTGTAAATTTAACTGTTGAAAATAATATTTTTTTCACCAAAATAATTTTTTAAATAAAAGTTTATCCTTTTTACTTAAAACTTTATGTAGTTTTTTGAAAATTTATCTTCGTTGGTAGAAAATTAATCTTCTTGGTTGTAAATTACCCTTTTTGCTTGAAAAATGAACTATTTGTTTAAAAACTGATCTATTATGTGTAAAATGCAATAGCTCTAAGTTGCTGTTTTTAAACGAATTTTCGATAAGGGTGTATTGATTTAAAAATAATGAATCATACAATATTGGAAAAATGTTTAAAGCTAATTTAAATTAGGAAAAATAGAAACCGTTATACATTATCACTTAATTACTTTATAAAATTTTTTCATAAGTCTAAAAAAATCGTATAAAATGTAGAATTTAAAAAATTTTCGATGGAAAAATCTAGAAAGCTGAAAACAATGGCTCTGACCTAAATACATAGTCCAGGAGATCAAAAGATATGGACAGCTCGTGCGGTTATTTCTGGACAATTCTAAAACACTAATCATCGCCCTGCATCAATGTATTATCTATTTTATTGACGTCATGGGACTCAAAATAGAAGATCTTTCCGTTTTAACGATATGTTTATTTTCTTTCTACGCCAAAATCGATCAAGAATCTGATCACGTACTCATTTACGACAAAATATTTCTCCATTAAAACTTTTATTTTAATTTTTATTTAATTTTCAATTTAATTTAAATTTAAGAACAATGTTTGTATAAGAAGCTAAAAAATAGGGGTTTAATCATTTTTTTCATTTTCAATTATTTATCTTAAGTTGAATTGATTAAATTGTTTCGAAAGCTTCTGAGACCTCTTAATATTTGGAAAATTCTAATTTTGAAATGTTATTTACGGGACGTGTATTAATAATGATTATATAATACTAATTGCTGTTTTGTATAAATTTTGAAAAGGATTACAAATTTTAAAACTCCTATGTAAAATATATAATCTGGAAGGCAGAAAAAACTTAATTTTCAAAGTTCCCTGAATTTTCCCTGATGTTTCTCTGACCAATGTTTCATTTTCACTGACAATTATTATTCAAAGAATAAAATTTATAATAGTGTAAGTCTTTCAGCATGAAATATTCTATAAACGGGATAACAAATTTCAGATATATATTTTTAATTTATTTATTTCAACAAAAACTATATGCAGTCTAAAAAAATAATCTAATTTTTTAGAAGATAGTAGAATTTTTAACCAGAAATATAAAATTTTGAGTCTTAAGGGTCGAATTTTCTGCCTATAATATAAATACAGAACCTTCGAAGGTTTGTAAAATTAATCTCGAAAGTATAAGGAATTACACTGGGTTCGGATCCAAGCGGAGCTTGAGAGCAATTTTTTACATTTGAGAAATGAAAATCAATATTCCAAAAAAAATTGATTTTAGACCATTAGACAAAAAATAATTAATACCAAATCATCCAAATAGATGAATGTTCAACTAAATGTTTAAATTTTGAAAAAAGGCTAAACTTCAACCAAATACCAATTTTCAACAACAAATTAATTTTTAACTAAACTATTGAATTTTTAACCATTTAGTTGAACTTTTATCCTAATAATTGAGTTTTGAACTCACAGTAATAGAGTTTCAACCAATTGGACGAATGTTTATTAATAAAATATTAAACTTCAACCAAAAAACGTTGAATTTTGAACCAAGTAGTTAAAATTTCAAACGTCAAATACGAATTTTTTAGAAGACTGTTGAATTTCAACAAAAAGGTGAATACTCAACGAAAAATGTAATAGTTGATATTTCAGTCCGAAAAAACAACAAAAAATGTATATGTAATATTTGATATTACAACCAAAAAAGATTAAGTTTATACCAAAGAGATGAATTTTGACACCAAAAACACTAATTTTCAACCAAGAAGATTAATTTTAAACCGAAAAATACGAATTTTTAATCAAATGCATAAAATTTTCAATAAATAGTTTAATTATCAATTAAAAAAGATAAATTTTCAATCGAAAATGGAAAAGTTTAAACTTGAATTTAAAAAAATTAAATATCAACAAAATATGTAGTCCATTTTTTAACCAGAGATGAATTTTCAACGAGAATTATGAATCATTAAACAAAAAACAACTGACTCTTAACAAAATAGTTCAACTTCCAACCCAGAAATAAAATTTTATGATCAAAAAGATGAATTTTCAACAAATAAAGATTTTTCAGTCAAGAAAGAAAAAAAAATTGAATCAAAATTGTTGACCTTTTAAGCCAAAAGGTCGAAAGCAGTTTAAGTTTTAACCCGAATATAGGAATTAGTAGAAAAAAAGTTATTGTTAAACGAAAAAGTTAAATTTTTAACCGACAAAAGGAAATTTCAAACAAAGAATAGTTTCTACAAAAAAGACAAATCCTCATCGAAAAAGGATCAACGTAATTTCGACCAAGACAGATGAATTTTTAAGCAAGCAAAAAAATGTTAAAACGAGTTCAGTTTTGAACCAAGAAAGATTTCAGATTGACTGCTAAACTTTATTTTCAAAATAAAATAATTTAAAATTTAAATTTAAGGGTTTAAAATTGATTATTTTTGACATTTATCTGAAGTCCCTTTTATAGAATTTCCTGACTTTTCTCTTACTTTGGAATAAATTAATAAACAAACTTGGGACTATCCAAAAATTCTGGGAGGTGCCCCCCCCCCCAATCTTATTATTTACTAAATTTGTATAAACTTAGAGAAAGAAAGTAAAATTTGATTTAATTTTTTTTCCTTCTTGACCAAACAATTGTTTTTTTTTTAATTAATTATTATCTTAATTATTCGTTTTTTTTTGTTCAAAAATCATTTCTTTCTGTAGAAGTATAATCTTCTATGATTAAAAATCCAACTGTTGGGTTAAAAGTTATTCTGTTCTGTAGAAAACTGGTAATTTCGACTCAAAAATTCAATAATTTGGTAGAAAAGTTAAAATATTTGATCGAGAGTTTAACACTTGTTAAAAATTAGATTTTTAGTTGAAAATTCATAATCATACTAAAAAATTGATTACTTTAGGTGAAATTTTAAGCACTTAGTTGAAAATTAGTTTTTTTTCAGATAAAAATTAACTACTTCAACTGGAAATTAAACTATTTCGTTTTTGACTGAAAATGTATATTTTTTAGTTAAAAATTCAACTATTTGGTTGGAAATTCATGTATTTGGTTAAAAAATCGTCTTTTTTATAGAAAATTAATCCTGCTCGTTGACAATTTAACTATGTTGTTAAGGAATCACGTATTTCGTTAAGAATTCGTATTTTTGCTCTAAATTCAACTACTTTTTCAAATAAAAATATTTTCTCGTTGAAAATTGATCTTTTTAAGTTAAAAACTCCACTCCTTGTTTCAAATTTTAATTACTTTTTTTTAAAAATGCCTTCTTTTATTTGGAATAAAAATTGATAAATTTAGTTGAAAATTCATCTCTTTGCTTGAAAATTGAACTGATTCTTTTAAATATTTTTTTTGTGTCAAAAATGAATTTTTTTATCTAAAAATTGTACTATTCAAAATTAACTTTTTTTGTGAAATTCATATGTTTAGATTAAGTATTCAACAATTTGGGAGAAAATTCAATTCAATTCTTTGTAAATAATTTTGATTAATTTTTAAAAATACAACTTAACTACTCTACTTTTTGTTACAATTTTATCTTTTTAGTTAATAAATTAAACTATTTAATTGAAAATTAATGTAATGTATTTTAAATTTCTCTTATTTCGTATAAAAGTATTCGCTTTTGCTAAAAATTTAATCTTTTTTGGCTAAAAATGCAATTGTTTTGTTGAAAATGAATCTGTTTTGATTGAAGATTGAACTATTTTCTGTAAAATACGTTTTTTATAAATAAATTCAACTGTTTTTTATTTAAAATAAAAATACCTTTGGTTTAAAATATCAACTATTACATTTTTCATTGAAAATTCATTTTTTATGTTGAAAATTAATTTTTTCGATCGGAAAATTAAACTATTGTGTAGAAAACTATTATTTTTATACTTGAAAATTCAACTGTTTCCTAGAAAATTCAAACATTTTATGGAAATTTAACACTTTTTATTATATTTTCAAAATGCGAACTCAAGTGCTTGTTAATAAGCATATCTTTTTTTCTTGAAAATTCAATATTTTGGATACATTTTTTTTATTGACGGAAAAATCTTCCTTTATCAAAAATTTAACTATTGTTGAAAATTTGCCTTTTTAATTTTTAAATTCATCTCTTTCGGTAGAAATTAAATCGTTTTCGACTGAAAGTGTAAATTTTGGGGTGCAAATCAATCAGTTTTGGTCTTTTTTGGTTCAACTGTTTTAAATCTAAAAAGAAAGCTTTTTTTTTGATAAAATATCAACTATTACCTTTTTGCTGAGAATTCATCTTCTTTGATTAAGAATGTATGTATTTTTTTAGAGTTCGTCTTTTTTGGTTGAAAATTAATCTTCTAGGTTGAAAATTAACATTATTCCTGATGAATTCATCTTTATTTGTTAAAAATTGAAATACTTGGTTAAAAGTTGAACTACCTTGTAAAAAATTAATTTTTTTGGTAAAGGATTGAAATGTAACTATTTTGTTGAGAATTCTTATTTTTTTAGAAAATTAATTATTATTGAAAAATAAATTTAATCAGAAAATTCATTGGTTAAAAATATATTTTGTTGAGAATTCGTCTTTTTTGGAAGGAAATTAATTTTCTTGGTCGACAATTAATTTTTTTGGTTTACAATTCAACTGTTTGGTTAAAAATTCATCACTTCTCTTTACGAATTCATATTTTTTAGTTAAAAATTAAAATACTTGGCCAAAAGTTAAAATACTTTTGTTAAAAATTTATTTTATTGGAAGAAGATTTATCATTTTAGATTAGAATTCATTTCGTTGGTTTGAAATATAACTATTTTGTTAAAAATTCGTCTTTTTTGGTTTAAATTTCTACTTTTTTGGTAGAAAATAACCCTCTTGGTTGACAATTTAACTATCTTGGTTAAACATTTCTGTATTTCGTTGAGGCTTCCTCTTTTTTCTTAGAAAATTGATCTTATTGTTTGAAAATTTATCTTTTTGGTTGAAAACTCAAATCTTTTCTTAAAAATTCAGCGTGTTTCTTTCAGAATGCATCTTTTTTTATTAAAAATTAAAATACTTGACCAAACGTTAAACTACTTTGCTAAAAATTTATTTTGTTGCTGGAAGAATGATCACTTAGTTTAGAATTCATCTGGTTGGTTGAAAATGTAACTATTTTGTGGCAATTTCATCTCGTCAGGTTGAAAATTCTTATTTATTGGTGGAAAATAATCCTATTGGTTGACAGTTCAACTATTTGGTAAACATTAATGAATCTTGTTGACAATTAGTATTTTTTAGAAGGAAATTAATCTTCTTAGTTTAAAATTTATATGATTGGTTAAAAACTCAAATGTTTGTTTAAAAATTCAACATGTTTCTTTATGAATTCATCTTTTTTGGTTACAAATTCAAATACTTGAACAAAAGTTAAACTGCTTTATTAAAAATGTATTTTGTTGCTGGAGGAATTATCATTTTAGTTTAGAATAATTCATCTCTTTGGTGAAAAATATAATTATTCTATTGAAAATTCTTATTTGTTCCTTGAAAATTATTATTTTTGGTTTAAAATTCAAATACGTACTTGATGAAAAGTTTTAATAATTTGTTAAAATTTAATTTTTTTGGTTGAAGATTCATCATTTTAGTTCAAAATTCATATCTTTGGTTGAGAATTAATCTTTTTGGTTGAAAATTCATGTATTTTGTTGAAAGTTGAATTTACTCGATTCATTTTTTTATTCTTTAATGTTACCAAATTGAAACAGTTTGCTATAAAATCTTCCACGCTCTTTCAAAATTTTAGGAAATCGTTTGATATGTTTAAAAATGGGTTTTAATTACCTCCTAAAGTTCATTTTTCAAAATAAAAGATCATTAAAAATTTTCACACTAATATTGAGACAATTCTTTTTTTAAATCTTGCCAGACCTTCTAAACCTTCTAATCTTTAAAAACTCTTCAAATTTTTCCTGATTTTTTTAAAATTCTGCAATTAAAACAATTGCCTTAAAATCTTTCAGATTCTTCTTTGACAATTTAAAAAATTGTTTTAAATGTTTCAAATCTTACAAAAATGCATTGGCCTAAAATCTTTCATAATTATTAAGAAGCTTTAACTTTTTTTCGAATTCTTCAAAATAAGTTTTTGCGCATAATTTAATTTTTCATATCTCTTGACAAATGTAAAAAAGTTTACAAATTATAGTGCGTTAGCGGCATGTCAAGGACATAATTGTTTCCCATTATTAAACAATCGCATACAATTTTCATTTTCTCTTCTATCATTAATGTTTAGAAACATTTAGAAGTAAATTTTATTATGAATTAAAATTATTTATTTAGAAATTTTGATATACATAGTTGATGTTGTAGAAAATTTATAAATTAAAAAGGTTACGTGATCGGATTAAAACCATTTCAACCATTTCGTATGTATTTAATTTTTTTAATTTTTATAGGTTTCAATGTCTATTTAAAATCTTCTACTATTTTTTTGAAATTCTTGTCTTTTAGTTGAATTCATCTGTTTTAGGCTTAAAAATCTAATTTTTTTAATTTTTATAGGTTTCAATGTCTATTTAAAATCTTCTACTATTTTTTTGAAATTCTTGTCTTTTAGTTGAATTCATCTGTCTTAGGCTTAAGAATCTAATTTTTTTTATTGCAGTATCAACTATTACATCTTTCATGTGTTAATGTCCATTTTTTTAATTTTTATAGGTTTCAATGTTTACTTAAAATTTTCTACTATTTTTTTGAAACTCTTGTCTTTTGGTTGAATTCATTTGTTTTAGGCTTAAAAATCTAATCTTTTTTATCGCAATATCAACTATTACATTTTTCCATGTATTAAATGTGTACATTGTTAAACATAAATTTGTTTTCATTGAAGCTTAATCATTTTAGTTCAGAGTTCATCTCTTTGGTTGAAAATGTAACTATTTTGTAGAAAATTCATCTTTTTTGACAGAAAATGAATCTTCTTGATTGAAAAATCACTTTTTTGGTTTGAAATTGATCTGTTTTAGCGTGAAATTCCTGTATTTTGTGAAATTTTTTTTCATGTATGAAATTAATCTTTTTGTATAAAATGTTATCTTTTTGCTTCCAAATTCGTTTATCTTTTTGGCAGAAAATTTATCAGTCCAACAATTTAACTATTATATTTTGCTTCGAAAAACTATATTTTTTAGTTTAAAAGTAATTCATTTTTCTAAATTTGTATTTTTTGCTTCAATACAACTATTTTTTGTAGAAAATTTAAATATTTTGTGGTAGAATTATAATCTATTATACTTTTGTTTGAGGAATAAAAATTTCCTTTTTTAAATTTTGGTTCAAAAATTTTTTTTTAAGTTGAAAGTTGAACTTTTTGGTTGAAAATTTATCTCTTTTAAGTATGCCTAAATTTTTGGATGTCCAATTAAAAAAGTATTTATGACTGTTGTTACTAGAACTAATTAAAATAAATTTGGAAACAACATTTTTTTTGCACTAACATTATTGATCTCTTAAGTATAAGGTTGTTTTTATGTCTAAGAGAAAATTTTAGAACGATCAGGGAAAATGAAAAATTGGGCAGGAAAAAGTGAGTGAATTTGGAATTTGGGATTTCTTAGCAACCCTGGCTTAACAATTTGATATAATGTTTACAAGAAGATGATAAATGTGAGATGATTTCAATAAAATTGTGAAAAAAAGGAAAATAAATTTGTAAAAGAAGAAAGATAAAATTGATAGAAGGAAAATATAATTGTGAAAAAAGGAAAATAAAATTGTAAAAATAAAGAAAATAAAATTGAGAAAAAAGGCAAAAATTGCAAAAATTGTAAAAATTGTAAGAAAAGGAAAATAGAATTAAGAAAAAAGAATAATAAAATTGATAGAAAAAAAAAAGAAAATAGAATTGTGAAAAGAGGAAAATAAAATTTTGAAAAGAAGGCAAATAAAACTGTGAAAAGAAGAAAAATAAAATTGTGAAAAAAGGAAAATAAAATTGTAAAAGGAAAGAAAATAGAATTTTGATAAAAGGAAAATAAAATTGTGAAGAGAAAGAAAATAGAAATGTGAAAAAAGGAAAAAAAAATTAAAAGAAGAAATATAAAATTGAGAAAAAAAAGGAAAATAAAGTTGTGAAAAGAAGGAAAATAAAGTTGTGAAAGAAGGAAAATAATATTGTGAAAAGAAGAAAAATAAAATTGTGAAAAAAGGAAAATAAATTTATTAAAGGAAAGAAAATAGAATTGTGATAAAAGGAAAATAAAATTTTGAAAAGAAAGAGGATGGAATTGTGAAAAAAGGGGAAAAAATTTTTAAAAGAAGAAAAATATAATTGAGAAAAAAAGGAAAGTAAATTTGTGAAAAGAAGGAAAAGAAAATGGTGAAAAAGGTAAAAAATGTGAAAAAAGACAAATAAAATTGTAAAAGAAAGGAAAAGAAAATTGTGATAAAAAATATAATAAAATTGTGAAAAAAGGAAAAGAAAATTGTGAAAACAAGGAAACCAAAATTGTGAAAAAAGGAAAAAATGTGAAAAAAGAAAATTGTGAAAGAAACGAAAAAAAATTGTAGAAAAAGAAGAAAAAAATATATAATAATATAATGTAACATATATAATAAAAAAGGAAAATAAAATTGCCAAAAAGGTAAAATAAAATTGTGACAGGAAAGAAAATAGAATTGTGAAAAAGGAAAAAAATTTAAAAGAAGAATTATAAAATGGAGAAAAAAAGGAAAATAAAGTTGTGAAAGAAAGGAAAAGAAAATTGCGATAGAAAATATCGTAAAATTTTGAAAAAAAGGAAAAAAATGTCGACAACGAAAAAGAAAATTGCGAAAGAAAGGAAAAGAAAATTGTGAAAAAAGGGGAAAAATAATATATATAATAAAAAAGGGAAATTAAAATTGTGCTTTATTTTCCTCCAATAAAGCCGTGAAAATGTAAAAATAAAATTTCCAAAAAGTGAAATAAAATTGTAAAAAAAAACGAAAAAGAAAATTTTAAAAAAGGGAAAATAAAATTGTGACAAACAAAAGATAAATTTTTGAATTAAAGAAAAAGAAAATTGAAAAAAAAAGAAAAGTAAAATCGTAAAAAAAATAAATTCAAATTGTGAAAAAAGGGAAAAATAAAATAAAGTGAATGCAAAGAGAATGAGAAAACAGGTTCCTCCATTTGGTGGATGAATATTTACAAAACCTGATAGAAGTGCTTAATGGTACCTGGAAGTACTGACAAGTTTAAATCTATGAATAACCATCTTTTAGCACTATGGACACCATTTTATGACGGCAAGAATGTTTATTCATGCCGTTGTCAAGGCTGCCACTCTTCGCAAACGTTACTCTCTGTAAAATTTGAGATGTACTTTGAAACATTATTTATACCCTCTTGCATGAACTTTCTCAATAGCTATTTTT
>NC_046661.1:74776516-74792572 GCF_010883055.1 Belonocnema kinseyi | reverse complement strand
CCCCCCCCCCCCCGAAAATTAACTTCCCAAAATTCTCTTAAAACCTGGAAAATAGGGTGATATTTCACAAAAATAGGTGAATTATAGGGATGTACATTTCTTTGAGTAAAATTAATCTAAATACCGCATATTTAATTCAATATGAAACATTTTTAATTACTGAAATTTCAAGTCGAATTATACATTACATTTTCTACAAAAAAAAAAACTGTTAAATTTTAAATCAAACATGATTTTCTAACAAAATATATGCGTTTTTACATGCTAAACGGCGAATTACCAACTACAATCAATTTAAATTTTTACCAAAAAGTCGCATTAACAAACAAATTAATTGAACTTTCAAGTAAAAAAAAGTTCATTTTCAAACCAGAAAGATGATTTTTTTACCATAAAAGATGTATTTTTAATCTGAGAGGACAAAATTTTTGACAAAACAGTTTTTTTCTACTGGTCTAAAATTAATCTTTTTTTTTATATTGATTTTTATTTTTTAATTATGAGAAAATTGTGCTCAAGCTCCGCTGGGATCTAAACCCAGGTCTTTTAGATTGCCAGCAGAGCTTGAGCGCAATTTTTGTACAGTTTAGAAATAAAAATCAATATTAAAAGTTATTGATTTTAGACCAGTAGACAGAAAACAAGGAGCATTGAAAATACTTTGGAAATACATTGCAAATACATTAAAAATACATTGAAAATGCATTGAAATAAAATTTGAAAGGTAAAATAATTTTTCGCTGAATCTATTCAAACCAATATTTTTGAAATTAGCTTAATTTATCTTAATGAAATTTCTCGTTTGAACACGAATTTAATTAGTTCTTAAATTTAAATTTTTTTAAAAATTTACCAAAAGCCAGCTCTCAAGAGTTCAAATTTAATTAATCTCTTGAAACCTTTCAAAATTCATAAAAAGCTTCTACATTTTTTTTCCAAAATCTTCAAAAATCTACATTTTTAAAAAGTTTTTTCAAAAATCTTCTCAAGATTTAAATTATATTCGCATCTTCTCAAAACTTCTAACCTTTCTAAATATCTCTTTAAATTAATTTTTAATAATAAAAAACACCACTTAAAATTTTCCTAGGAATATAAAGAAAATGCTTAAAAACTTTTTTGTTAAATATCTATTAAACTTACTCAAATTTCTTATAAAGCTTTTAATCTTCCAATATTGCAACATTTTTCCTTAAAATCTTATAAATTCTTTTTTGAGTTTTTTAAAAAAAGTTTTGAAATCTTGCTCACTTTTCTCTTAGAGAAATTGATTTGCAAAAAAAATGTCATCAACAATTGTAATTTTGTTCAAAATCTTAAAAATCTACATTTTGCTTAACATTTTTTTTAATCTTCTCAAGGTTTTAATTATTTTTGAATATTCCCAAAACTTCTAAACGTCGTTTTTAAATATTTAAATATCGTTTTATCCTAAAAAATTTAAATCCTACAAAATAAATAAAACCTTAAAATGTTCCAAATTTTCTTTGGAAATATTTGCAAATCTTCAAAACTTAAAATAATCTTTTTAAAAGAACCTCAATAATTAAAAATTTTCCAATAGAAAAAACAGAATGAAAAACAAAAGTACTTCAAAACTTGTCATATTTCCCCCCGTACTCGTTCTTCTTTTTAAGTTTAGTTATTTAAAAGTAATTAATAATTATTATTTTATAAGTATTTTCTAGTTTAGCTAGAAACTAGGAAAAATACTTTTTCGTTACCTAATGGCAACTGTTAGGGAAAATTAAAAAAAAAAATCAATTCGGGCTTGTGCAAACAAAAGCGATAGGTGTTAAAAATAGAGAGGGAAATGAAGTGATCTTTTATTAGCGAGAAACAAAGTTGGAACTAAACTAAAGATTTCATCTAAAATTTCTTTTATTTTTCTGCTCTTTCTTTAACTCTAGCATTTTTTAACTATCGACTATTTTTAATTTTTTGCTTTTTTACAAGTTTTTTAAAAATATTCTGTTTTCAACATTCTAGTAACTTAATTTTTCAATTTTTTAAATTCTTTGGAGAAAAAATTTGTTTTAAAATTAGAAACTATATTCAACTAAGTAAATAATAGCAGGGGTCAAAGTTCGTCTCCTTTTTTAGCTAATCCCCCCTTTTCTCCTTAAATTGAAAAAATCGCCTAAAACACCTAAAATCGAGAATTTTGACCCATTTTCCTCTTTTTAACAAGGTTTTGATTCACTTTAAAGAAATAATACGCCAATTATTTTGTAATTTTGGAGGGGAATACATTGATTTAAATTAAATTAATTGCATTAATATTTTCAAACTAACTAGATGAATTTTTAACGAAAAATATAACATTTAATATTTCGTCCAATAAATATTTTCATTTTAAATAAAAAAGAATTGAATTTCTAAAAAAGACGCCTTTTTGAAATAAAACAATGAATCTTTAACCAAACAAATGAGATTTTTACTAAGTAGTTGCATTTTTAACCAAAAAATATTTCTTCTTTACGAAAAATGTCATTGTTGATATTTAAACTAAAAAATATTTTTATTTTGAATCAAAGAAAGTCGTGTTTATCGGAAAAAGACGAATTTTCGACAAAATAGTTGATTTTTCAGTGAAATAAGAAAAAATTTAAAGCAAATTGTTAAATTTTTAAGACGAAATTTCCACAAAACAGTTTAATATTAAATTTAAAAATGTGAATATTCAACGAAACGGGTAATTAAAGAAAAAATCCACAACAAAATAGTTCCATTTTCAACCAAAGAGATAAATCATCAACCAAGAAATATTTTTGCAAGAAAGAAAAAAAAATGTGACCAAATTATTGCATTTTTAAGCTAAAAATAAGAATTTGCGACAAAACAGTTGAATTTGAAAATGAGAAACATGGATTTAAAAAAAAAATTTGCATAAATATTTGAATTTTAAACCAAACAGTTGAATTCTCTAACAAATATAATTGTTATATTTTTAATCCCGAGAGAAGAATTTTCCAGAAAATAGTTGAACATTTTAATTCAAAATGTGAATTTTCAACTGAAAGAGTAATTTTAAACAAAAAGAAACGAACAAATTTTCAACAAAATAGTTACATTTTGAACCAAAAAGATGCATCTTTATCGAAGACGGATTTCTTAGTCAATGAAGAAAACAAATTTTAACCAAATTATTGAATTTTTAATTGGAAAGACGAATTTTTAACAAAAAAGTTGATTCTTGAATTTACAAATATACGAATTTTCTACAAAACAGTGTAATTAAAAAAAAAAAAGAATTTTCAAGACCATAGTTTAATTTTCAACAAAAGAGATAACTTTTGAACCAAAAACTTTAAGCCAAAAAGATGCATTTTCTAGTAAACAGTTGAATCTTAAATTTAAAAACATGAATTTGTATTAAAAAAAAGATTTATTACTAAATATTTAAATTTTCAAATAAATGGTTGAATTTTGTACCAAATTGTGAGATTTTTAAGACAAAGAGGTGATTTTTTGGCAAAAAAGTTTAATTTCGAACTGAAAAATGTGCATTTTCATCAACAACAAAAAAAAAACAATTTACAACAACATATTTCAATTTTTAACGAAAAAAAAACTGTTGAAATTTTAAGCCAAAAAGACGAATTTCTTACAAAACAGTTTAATTATCGACCCCAAAATATGAATCTTCAAAAATTTCATATTGAAGAAGAAACCCAATAAATTTATTCCAATTTGTTGAATTTTTAGACAAAAAAGACCATGTTTCTTCAAAGCTGTTAAATTTACAACCAACGAGGTCTTTTTCAACCTGATAGTTGAATTTTCAAACAAAAAAGACAATTTGTCTACAAAACAGTTTAGTTTCTCACGCAAAAAAGGGGAATTTTCAACAAAAAGTTAAGTAAAAGACGATTTATCAAGAAAATCTTTGAAATTTTCAACCAAATACTCAAATTTTTTAACTAAAAGAGTTGAATTCTCAATTAAAAATATAAAAGTAGACTTTTCAACCAAGAAAAATAAACTTTTAAACGAAAAAAATGTGATTTTCTTATTTGGATCTATTAATTTAATTCGAAATCAAGTAGAAAAGGGGGTTAAAAGGGGCATAGAAGAAAGACTTTTAAGCCCCCAATAAAGAAACAGGAATTTTTACTCATTTCTAATACTTTAAAAATATTTAATAAAATAACTAAAACGGAGTATCAAAGAAATTTATTTTATTTGTGGTTGGAAAAACAAAATTTTAGAAATCAAAAATAATGTTCAAAAGTAGCGTACATTAGAAAATTCTAATAAATTGTAATTAATTTGATGTGAATCGTTATATGGCCTGGTTCTGCATTTTAGCAAGCAAATTTAAACTTGTAAGGAAACAAAAAAATTATATTTTTTTCAAATACAGTGAAACTCTGCAATAGCCCTCCCTTCTGTAGCCCTTCCGAGAACTGACGCCACGACGCAACAAGTGTAGCAGGAGCTGCGCGGGGTGCGCAAGGTCTGCGGTTATCACTCAGGCAAGCACTCAAGCAAGCACTCAAGCGTGAACAAAAAAAGCGGAGCGGGCTAAAATGAATTAGTTCCCACCCACCGTCAGCCCCATAATCGGCGCTATAGAAGAGTTTCACTGTAGTTATTTTTGGTTTGTTTATGTACTGAAAAAAATACACTAGATAATAATTGATGAGAATAAGGAATTAAAATGTATATAGTGATAAAAATGCATAACAAAATTCAAACATGAGCATTTTTCCAATTATGATGTTTATTTATTTTTCAATCTTTGGTCTTCTTGAATTTTTTCTGATTTATTTTTATGAGTCGAACGTGTTGAAGTGTTCAACAGATCTTTTAAAACTAACTAAAAAAATATATGTTTAGATTACAAGAATGACTGAACCGTTGTGATCTGTGCAAATCTTTTAAATTCTCCGTGTATACATTTTCTGGTACCTTTGAATTCCATTACAGTCGGGCTTCTAAATAAGAGGTTTCTCAATAAGAGCGCTCCCTCCCTTAACTCGTGATGGAGCAGTACCCCCCACTGTTTCTGAAAAAAGATCTCACTTCGCTCCACTCGGTATCGAACCACAGAACTTCGGATTGCTGATCGGGTGCTTTCCCATCAAGCTATTAGAAAGATGGAAAGCAGAATCTTTTTCAGAAATATACGCTATCTCAAGCCAGATGTAATATTTATGTTACGATTTGAGATAGCGTGTATTTTGGAAAAAAGAGTCTTCTTTCGATCTATCCAACAGCTTAATGGGGAAGCACCCGACTGTCAATCGAAGTTCTGTGGTTCGATTCTAAGTAGAGCGAAGTGAGAAGATCTTTTTTCAGAAAAATTTAATTATAGAAACGTATTTTCCATCTATTCAGAAATTACATTAAGTATTCTATGTTATTTGAAGAGTGAACTTGATCGATAGTTTTGATTTCTATTTTCACAATAGCTTACGCAAATTTGTTTGCTCATTGAGTACTCTCATTGAGTATTACGAATACATCTAAATTTTTAATTCCTTGTATTAAAAAGTTTTTTATAAAAAGATTTAGAAATTCAAAAACGTATTGTTTTTTATTAAACTTTTAAATAGCAATTTCAATATTATTTCTGTTTAGAAATTTTTTCAAATTTCAAATTACTTTTGAATTTTTTTCAGAACTTCTGAATATTTTAATAAATAATAAAGGTTAAATGATAAATGTTTTTTATCAAAAATTTTAAACTTCAAATGCTTTTAATTTTTAATTGTTCAAGTCTTTAATAAATGTTATCATAATTGACAAAGATACAAATTCGACTAATTATTTTAAAAGCTGTTAAAATTGAATTGGGACAGATTTTTCTTCTAAAGTTGATCCGTTGAGCTTGCAGAGCTTCTCTCTCGTTTCTTTAGTCCACCTTGTCCTCTATAACGGAAACTTTTATAGCGGGGTTGCAGTGTATTTTCAATAAAGCTTCAATTATCACAACCCGAGCTAGATTTTCAGTAGGGAGTGGGGGTACCGCACTTCTCGGAAATTCCTTTACCATACAGCCCGTGACGCTCTCATTAAGAAGCCCGACTGTATTTGAAATTAAAAAAATATATATTTTTAAGATCGCAGAAAAATGGCGACCTCAACTAAAGACATGAAAGTTCCTGAAGGCTTCCTGGTGGCTCCACGAGTGCCTCAGGGTTTAGCAGCAGCCGTGGAAGGCCTCACTAGGGAAGTGATTCGCCACCATCCAGAGGACATCTACGTCTTTGCAGCGCACCACTTCGAAAAGCTTCTTCACATCCGAGAACAATATGGCGCTTCCAGAAGCCTTTCAGTCGACGAGAAAAATCTCCAGGCTCTTCAGGACATGAGTGAAGTCCTCAGAAGAAGAGATGCCTTCAAGGAAGAAAAAACTCCCAGAGATATAGTGTTCCACAGTGGCTGGTCTTTGAACGAAACCGCAAAAGTCCTCGATCGTCACAGAAGCATCTTCGGCGACGAAGGGAAAACAATTTCCACTGAAGAGGTTCGAGAATTAGCGACACATAAGGAAACAAGGCAGTCAGAGCATTTTGGAAGACACCGGGCTCCTGAAAAAAAGAGTTCGAGGAGGAAAGAAGATTGCAGGGAAAGTCCTGGAATGAGAAATGGGCCTAAGATCATTTCTCAAATTCCAACCTTGCCTGGAAATACGGTGAAGGACATAAAGAGTGAGTTAAGGAAGAATAGGATTAGTAGCCGGGAAAGGAGGAACCACCGAAATCAGAAGACAGAGATGGAATCAGAAGTTTTGAAAACTACAAGTAGAACGTCTTTGGAGAAGAGTGAATGGAGTGAAAGGAGGCAAAGGACTGATAGGAGGGAAAGGACTGAGCGGACTGAGAGGATTGAAAGGAGTGTGAGAAAAGATGAAAAAAGGAGAAACTCTGAGAAAAAAGTGTCAAGGGGTCTAAGTATGGACAGAGTAAAGGAGTATGTGGTGCGAAAGTTTGCGACGACGAAAAGTCTTGAGGAACTCCAGTCGCGGTCTTATGTCGAAAAAGTCCAGGAAGTTATTGATGAGACAGCTCCGATCATTAAGGAAAAGGTGGAGGAGTTAAAAAATTCTATGAGTTCGAAGAGGAACTTCTCTAAGGAAGACTCTAAATCAAAGGAATATTCTAAATCCAAGGAACAATCTGTCTCCAAAGAAGCTTTAAAATCTAATCCGAAGGATAGTTCAAGATCCAATGAGTTAAAAGAAAATACAAAATCTAATGAATCGAAGGAGAATTCGAGATCAAGAAAGGTGAAGAAGACTCAGGTTTCGGATCCGGAGACACCAGATGATTCACTTGAGGACGTGGAGACTTTAAAATCAGAGGTGGAGTCAATAGGACATAAAAATGCCTTGGAGGCAAGATTAAGTGAGACGCAAACTCTCCTTGAAGGAATTTCTTCATCCTTTATGGTTCCCATGAGGAGGTCAACTTCTGCTAAGGATCTGAGGCATCGGATTTCAGAGGCTTCAGATGTCTCCCTTCCGGTTGTGAGACCTTTCTCCTCCAAAAGTCACTCGAGAAGTGTTTCTAGGAGTGATTCTGATAATTTAGTTTTGCCTCTAATATCACCAGAAGTGACCAAGTCGACAAAGATAAAAGAGGAATTGGTCCTGCCGGTGCTTTCGACCTCTGGAAGTGCTTCCAATTTGGAAGGGAAGGAGGAGATAAAGGTAGAAGAAAATGATGATAGTGATAAAGATATAGCTGGTAACAGAGATGGACGAGATATAAGAAACGGAAGTGATGGCGAAGCTGTTGATAATAGGGATAAAAAGGAGGAGGAGCGGGTTAAAGCTGATGAGGAAAATTATGCTGAGAAAATGAATTCTATAGAGGAAGAGATCAAGCTTTCAGCAGTTGATAATATGCCTCTGACTTCTAAAGAATTAAGAGAAGTTGAAACTGAGGTAGAAGAAGTCTTCAGAGATAGTTTGAACGTGACTCCAGAACCTCTTGATACTCCCCAAAGACCCGATTCCCTAGAGCCAGAGGAAGAAAAAGCAACAGTTCGAGATGGTCCCTTAGGACTAAAGGAACAATTACTGGAGATCCAGAATGTAGAAAAAGAGATTGAGTGTCTTTTGAATCCTGAAGGTAATGAAGTGGTTAAAGATAAAGAACAAGTTCAATTTAGTATAAGGGGAAAACTCCAGGAGGTTGAGGATTCAGAAAGGAGGATTCAAGACATACTTGGAGAGGGAAAGGTCGAATTGGCTGTGAGTGTTAAAGAAAAGTTAAAAGAGGTGGAAGAAGTGGAGAAGAGGATTGAAACCTTTTTGGACGAACCATTGAAGGTAGAGATTTTAAATCCTAAAGATGAAGTAGATAGTATAGAAACTAATTCGAGGGAGACAGAGAAAAAGGCGATTTGCAAAACTTTGGAGAATGAGAAGATTTGTGAGGTTGGAGCTAAAGAAGGAGAAGAAGTTGGCGATTCTAAGGAAGAAAAGGAAGGAGGAGATACAATAAGGAAGGATAATGATGAACAGCTGAGCAAGGAAAGAGACAATAAAAGTGTAGAGGAACAGAAGGAAAGTGTAAAAACTGAGAAGAAAGAAAGGGAAGAAGATGAGTTAAGGGAAGAGGAAGATGAAGAGGATGATTCCAATTCGTCTAAAAAAACTATTCCTTTCTCTTTCGTACTAACAGAAGGTTCACCATGTGAAATCCCAGATTCGGTGACTACTGTTATCATTCCTGATAGGATCCCTACTCCAGATTCTGATACTCTTGAAATAGAAGTGGAAGAAGGTGAATTTCGGTCAAAGTTGATCTCAAATAAGAGCAAAAATAGTAATAAAGATGAAACGAAGTTGGCTAAAGGGGATGAATCTGTCCAAAGTTCAGAGGATTCTCATCCTAATTTAGAAGTCTTTGGAGAACTTGTTCGACTTGATTCTAGCAATGGTTCTACAATTAACATAGATCTAATAAATAATAAAATAGGACATGATCTGATGATTCCTTATCAAGATTTGGATCAGATTAAGGAGGAAGATGATAAGGATCTCGCTCAGATAAAAGAAGACGATAAGAAGCAGAAAAGCAATATGGAGAAGATGAAGGAACTTCTCGAGATAGAAGAAGAATCTGACCAAATAGAAGAGGGTAAAGAAGAGATAAAAGAAGATGAGGAGGTAAAGGAAAATCAAATGAGCGAGAAACTCCAGGAAGAGAATTTCGACGAGGAAGAATTGAAGGTTCTAAAAGTGATGACTGCGGCTCTCAAAGAAGAGGAGGAACTTCAGTTAAAGGAGAAAAGCAAACCGCAAGAGGGTGAAGAATCTTCACCTGAAGTTTTGAGATTGACTGATTCTGAATCTACGGATGAAACTAAGGAGTCCACCATCACTGATGAAGTTTTGGAAGCTGCAGATGCTGTAGAAAATTCTCTAGAGGTGGAAGAAAGTACTGGTAGGTCTATTGAGTCTACAAATGAGGTTAAAGAGACAACGATGACTGATCAAACGAATGCGAGTCTTTCTTTGGATCCTGGCATGCCCATTGTTCCGGAATTAAATTTGGACTCTCTTCAGGATCTGACTGTATCTTCTTTTAAGATGACGGACGAGGAAATGGAAAAGAGGGAAAGTGAAGAGACAGGAAGTGTGGCCTCGATTACGGAACCAGAGACTGATAGAAAGGACGAAAAGATGGAGGAGAGAGGGCCAGATTCGGAATCGGATGATGGTAGAATAAAGGAAGAGGAAAAGGTTAAGGAGGTTGCAGGTAAGAAAGGTGAAGAAAGTAAAGGAGATGTGATGGATGGTTTAGACAGTGAAGGAACCGAGTTAAAAGATCGAAAGGTTGAAGAAGAAGTTGTGGAAATGCTTAAGGAAAGAAAGGATAATAATGAAATGGGGAGGCTTGAGGTAAAGATGAAAAAGGAACAGGAGGAACAGGATGAGATCAAGGAAAATTTAGAAATTATTAAAAGAATAGAGGAACAAGAAGATGAAATTATGGAAAGCGTAGAAGCTACCGAAAGGATAGAGGAAGGAAAAGTGAAAGAAAATGTGGAACTTCAGGAAGAGTTAGAAGCGATTATTACTGATTCTGAAATTAATAAGAGGAAAGAAGACGCATTTACAGCTGTGGAAGAAATTAAGGATAAAAGAAGTGATAATGTGAATGAAGAAAATGTGCTTGAAAGTCTCGAAGCTTTGGGTGGATCAGAAGAGCAGGAGATTAAGGAGGAGGTGGTTAAGGAACAGGTGGTGATTAAAGAAGACACTTTCGTAAAGACCAAAGCCTACGTTACAACTTCTGGAGGTGAAAATGAAGAGGAAGAAGGTGAAAAAAAGGCAGATGAAGAGAGTAAGAAAGAGGAAATAGAAAAAGTTGGAGAGAGGCAAGAAGAAATGAGGAATGATCAGGAACAAAAAGTGGTGCAGAAATCGGAGGAAATAAAAAAGGAGAATGAAGAATCATCCCAAATATCTGCTAGGGAAACTTTAAGGGACGAAGAAGAAGAAACACAAAAGGGAGATTCAGATGTTGTTGAATCTAGATCTGCAAGCCAATGCACAACAAGACGTCTTAGTTCTGATAATCTTCGATCAAGGGAAGAAAATCTCGTTAGGCATGACGAAAAAGTTGAAGGAAAGGAAGAAGTCGAAATTGATGCTTTGATTAATGATAAAGAGGAGAAGGGAGAGTTAAAAATCGAGACTGAAGAGATAGCAAAACCAGAAGTCGTGACGAATGCTATAAACGATGAAATGTTGGAAGAGAAGATAGAGTATCATATATATGTTCCTGAATCAATGGAGGATAGTTCCTCTGATTCTAGCACTTTCATTTCTGCTGCTACAAGAATTCAAGCAGGTGAGTTATCAAAAATATCTTTTTCAAATTCTCAGTCCGCTAGTTTCATCAATACAACATTTTACTATTACAAGTTATGTTCTTTGAGAATTTTTGCAAGTTTTAACCAAAAAAGATCAAATGTTTTCCAAAAAAGACGAATTTTCTACACAACCATTTAATCTCTGAACCCAAAAATATAGATTTTCAACAAAATAGTTTATTTCCAAATAAATAGTGCAATAAGGTTACTGGCATTTTTTAAAATTATTTATTTTTTATTTTAAAAGATTAATTTTAGGTTCTGAAGTATTAAAAATATGTCGCAAAGGATTGAGATGATTTTAAGAAAATTTTTGTAAGTTTGCAGAATCTTACAAAATTTTAGGAAAACTTTGAATTATTTCAAAAGATATATTGAAGTTTTGTAAAGACTCGAAAATAATTTAAATCTTGAAAAGATTACAAAAATTTAAAAAAATGTATATTTTAGAAGATTTTGCAAAAGAATATTTTTGAGAATCCGGAAAGGTTTTAGGAGAACACGAATTTTCGCTAAGATTTCTGAGAAAATTTTTAATGATTTTTCTTTTGAAAACAAGTAATTACAAAACAAAATTGAAAAAGATTTCAAAAACTTTCAAATGATTTACCAAATTTTCTAAAAAGAATATAGAAGATTTTAAAGCAACTTTTTTTTTGAAAGATTAAAAAATAATCTTAGAAAGAATTCGAATTACTCATAAATATATTTACAAGTTTTGAAAAAATAATTAGAAATTTGAAAAGATTGCAAAATATTAATAATGAAACAATTTTCTTAATATTCCTGGGAAAATGTCAAATGATTTTTAAAAATGCAATCTGGGGATTTTAAGGCAATTTTCTTAATTTAACAAAAATTGAGGTTAGAGAAATTTTTAATAGATTAAAAATATTTTAAAACTTAACGATTTCAGAAAATTGATAAATTATAAAATCCTATACAATAAAAAAACGATCTTAAAATGTTTCTAGAAACTTTTCTGATTTTGCTTTAAAATGTTCTATATTCTATTTCGAAATTGTTAGAAATCATTTTCAATCATTTTCAAATCCATAAAAAGCACCTTTTGTGAATCTTTTGAAAATCTACATTTTGTTTAACAATTTTGGGAATTTTCACATAACTGAATTATTTTTTAACCCCTCAGAAGTTCTAAAACTTATAAACATCTTTCAATATAATTCAAAGTTTATCTAAAATTTTGTGATATCCTGGAAAACAAAAAAAAAATAATTGTCTTAAAATCTTCAAGATTCTTTTTTTTTACATATTTTGAAATCTTCAAAATTTAAATCAGTACTTAAAAAAAACTTAAATTGTTAACTAAATTTCTGAAATTCTGTTATACTATTTCATTTAAAATTAACTTTTTTGTTCAAAATTCATATTGTTTGGTTACAAAATGAAACTGTTTTATAGAAAATTCATCTCTTTTATAAATTTTGTCCTTGTGAAAAATACAAGTGGTTAAAAATTAATCTCGTTTAGTTAACGATTCAACTATGTTACTGAAAATTTGTCTTTTTTGGATGAATTGTATAACTGTATTTTATTTAAAATGAAAATATATTTTGTTTAAAATATCAATTATATTTCCCCTTTTTCGCTGATACTATCTTTTTTGTAAGCAAATTCAACAATTTAGTTTAAAATTAACTTTTTTTTTAGAAATCTTGATTGCACTTATTTGAAATCTTCAAAAATCCTTTTGAATTATCTCAAGAGTTTTGGGAAAATTATATTGATAGAGTCTCAATAACAAGTAAAAACTGAACCAAAAAAATAAATATGCCAAATTTGTAATTTTTATTAAAAATTTTTTTTATTATTTTAAATTTTAGTACTTTCAAATAAATGTTTAGAATTAAAAATTGTTATTGAAAAAGTTCCAGAGCATTTAAAAAGGACAACATGAAAGAAAATTTAATGTCATATTGACGCATTATACAACAAATCAGATTTTAAATAAAAATTTATGAGATATATGGTAAACACGACTTTTTAAGAATGGAGGATGTGTGATTAGAAAAATGAAAAGAACGATAGCAGGTGGTTTTTCTGACAAGAAATAATAGTTCGGAAGTTAGAGATTTCCTTGACGATTTTACCTCGTCATTATTTATACTGTTTTCTATTTTTAATGTAAAATAAAACGAATTGTATCGTTTTTTTAAATGTAATAATTTTTTTAAACTATAATATGTAATATAAGAGGGTAGGGAGGAGCGAAAAAAATTATTTAAAAAAATATGTTTTTAGGTATGTGTTGAGGCATTCTGTCAGGATAACCTGTGATTAAAAATATATATTACTTTTAATTACTACAGAGCGGTTTAAAGTGTTTAAAATTTTTGTAATTAAAAAATGTTCTGTAGGTTCAAAAATTATTGCGAATTTTTTATATGGGCAGTTTTCGATAACGAATGATAATCTAAAATCATATTTAAGTAAAATAATTTTGTATCAAGTTAGATTTTTTCAAATACCAACAAAAATTACGTTTTTGTTTTGAAAGAATAAACAATGTTTCTTGCGATTTCTAGGAATATTTCAAATGATTTTTTATTTTGAAAAATTGATTTTGATTGTACGCATTCATTTAAATAAAAATGTGGAGCTCAGAAAAGTTATTTTCATTATTTATAAACTTCGGGAATGAACATACAATTTTATTATTTCGTTAAAAATCCAACAATTTTGTTAAAAACAATAAATTAATGTTTTTGGTTGAAAATTCAAATTTTTTATTGAAAATTCATTTGTTTGAGTTTAAAAATCAACGACTTGGTGAAATATGATGTTTTTTGTTCAACATTAATGTCTTCGATTTTAAAATTCAAGTTTTTGTAGAAATTTCGTCTTTTTGCCGTGCAAATTCCACATTTTGACTGATATTTTATTTTATTTAAAGAATTAGCAATCTTTCTTGGTTGACAATTCGTCTTTTTGGTTTAAAAATTTATCTTTTGTATAACTTTAATCATTTTTCATAAAAATGCAACTGCTTGGTTGAAAAATAATTTTTTTGGTTCGAGGACTTTAAATTATTTTATTGAAAATTTGTCTTCTTTGGTTGATATGAAGAGTTTTTTGGTTTCAAATTAAAATCTTAATTGATTTTTTATGTTTGCTTTTTTTGATTGTTTGGTTCATGATTTTGTTTTACTTTTTTATTGAAAATTTAATTATTTTGTTGAAAATTCGGTTTCTATTAATTGAAAATTAGTTATTGGGCTAAAAATTAAACTACTTGGTTTACGGTTAATTTTTTTTTTTAGTTGAAAATTCATGGATTCTGTTGATAGTTAATTTCTTTGGTTAAAAATGTAACTATTCAGTTGAAAATTCGTCTTTTATGGTTAGAAATTAATTTTGTCGTGGTGAAATCTTCTTGGTGAAAAATTAATCTTTTTGGTTGAAAATTTATTTCTTCGTTTAAAAATGTACCTGTTTGATTGTCAATTAATCTTTTTGATCAAAAATTCAACTATTCAAAATAATATTAATTTTTTTATTGTTTCATTATTGTAGCTAAAAATTCATTTCTTTTGAAAAATTTAACCATTTCGTTGAAAATTCGTCTTTTCTGGTTAAAAACGCAAATTTTTGATTAAAATCTTATCTGTGTGGATTGAGAATTCCATTAGCTATTCTATTTTTTTTTAAATTGATCTACTTAGTTGAAAGTGGAACTACAGTGAAACCCTTCAATAGCCCTCCCTTCTATAACCTTTCCGAGAATCGACGCCGTGCCACAGGTAGGTGTAACAGGAGCTGCGCGGGGTCTGCGGTTGTCACTCAGGCGAGCACTCAGGCGTGAACAAACAAAAGCGAAGCGGGCTCTAATGAGTTAGTTCCAAAGCTTTAGAAGAGTTTCACTGCACTTAGATTAAGAATTGCTTTTTTTTGGTTCTTGATTCATCATTTTAATTTAAAAATCTTTTTTTTGGTTGAATATTGAACTATTTTCTTAAAAACTATTTTTCAATTGAAAGTTGAATTATTCTATTTTCGGTTAAAACTTTTTTTATAGTTGAAAATTTATGTATTTTTTTGAAAATGAACTTTTTTGGTTAAAAATGTGACTATTTTGTTGAAAATTAATCTTTTTGGTCAAAAATCCAACTATTTGTTTGAATATTAATGTTTTTATTGAACATTCATCTTTATAGTTTGAAAATCATTGGTTTTTATATAAATTTAATTATATTGGTTAAAATTCGTCTTCTATGGTTGAAAATTAATTTTTTTTCCTGGTGAAATCTTTTTCGTCAAAAATTAATCTTTTTGGTTGAAAATTAACTTTGTATGGTTAAAAATTGATTTTAATCTAAAAACTTTTCATGTCGTAGATAAAAATAGAATTATTTTGTTGAAAAATCGTTTTTAATTAGTGGAAAATTTATTTTTTGTAAAGAAACTTACCTATTTCATTTTCTATTGCAAATTTATCTTTTCTAGTTGCAGATTAATGTATTTTGTTAAAAAATAATTTCTTTTGTTAAGCATTTAACTATTTTTATGAAAATTCGTCTTTTTGATGGAAAATCAAATTGTATAGCGAAAAATTGATCTTTTTGGTTGAAAATTCATACCTCTCGTTAAAAATGCAACTACTTTTCTTATAAAATTTGTCTCTTTCAGTTGAGAATTCATGTATTTTTATGAAAATTTGTCGCTTTCATAGAACATTAATCTTTATAGTTAAAAATTCATATTTTTGGTAAAAAATGCGACTATTTGAATCAAAATTAATTTTCTTTATTGAAGATTCATCATTACAGTTGAAAATTAATTTTTTTGGATAAATATTCAACTATTTTGTTCAAAATTCGTCTTTTATTGGTTGTGAATTACGTTCTAAACTAAAAATGGAACTATTCCATTTTTAGTTGGTTTTTTTAGTTGAAAATTCATGTATTTTGTGGAAAAAAATTCCATATTTAGAAATTTAACAATTTTTATACAAATTCGTTTTTTTTATTTAAAATAAATCTTTATGGTGAAAACTTAATCTTTTTGGTGGCAAATTCATTGCTTTGGTTGAAGATTAAACTATTATGTTGGAAGTTTAGTTTTTACGGTTAAAAATTAAATTCTTCAAGTGACAATATAACTACACCAAACTCTCGCTTTCAGTCTAGTGGCAGGGGTTGCCTTCAAGTAGACTTGGACTGATTACAGGGAGACTGAAACGTAAACAGTGAGGCCCGC
>NC_046661.1:74747589-74776416 GCF_010883055.1 Belonocnema kinseyi | reverse complement strand
GCAGAAGGCGGTTGTCCTTGGGTCGCTCCGTGTTCTTAGGGTCCACGAGGCTTTTGCTGGATCGTCGTATTGATTCCTTTACAGACTGTAACCACCTATTTCTCATCAAGACGTGCTTATGGCTGAAATTTTACCGCGATTTTGCTGGAAGCGGGTGCAATTTTTCAGATTAGCACCCGCTCCCGACGAAATCCTGCGGTTGTCCTTATGACAAATTTTTAATTATATATATATATAATGTCGTAACCGCTGTCGCCCTGCTCCCCTGAGAAACTGCGGAGTCAGCAGTTATTGGAAGGCCGAGAACGGGGTGACTGAAATGTAGAGTTTGGTGTATTCTATTTTAGATTGAAAATTGATCTTTTTTAGTTAGAAATTTATGTATTATGTTGAACATTTCTCTTTTTGGTCAAATATTAATTTATTTTGTTGAAAATTTAACCTGAAAAAAATTTATGATGGTCAGGAAAAATGAACAAATTTGAGGGATTTCCGTTGGTATTTTTTAATAACCCTGTTTTTAAATAACGCAATAGTTAAAAACATGTAAGTCAAATAATATTAGTAGTAGGGGAAGTGAATGGTTGAAGAGGATGAGACTCCTGATTTTCTGATCAATCCATCTAGACACCCTATCAAAGAGACTGATTGTTTTCAGGTGTCCGAGGTTTTCTAACTAGAAGACGCTTGCAGAGCTTACAATCACAATGTCGTAGTTCTACTCTGGATAGCGTATCATCGATCCCGGAGAGTTTTGTGGTGAGTAATTTATTCCCATTATCAAGCAACATGCCTTCCTCGTTTCTCAGGCTTGTAACTCGAAAGTCGAATCACTCACGCTGCACGCACTGCAATCGCAATGTCATTGCATAAAGAGAATAATTCTATGGCACGTAATCGTAGGAGTTCGTTCATTCATTCATTCGCATTAGAATTTAACAAACGTTCTAATCACTGCACATGGACTAGCTGATATGAATTTTTTCTATCAGTCACTCATTTTTGTCATCGATGTTAGTCATTATCATTTCAATTCTTGAAAAGAATGGCAACATATTTATTTTTCACTATGCTGTCGTTAAAAAATTACGTCACACTACTGCCGTCTTGATGAAGAAACTGTACGACTACATTTTTAGGGTTTCGTAGACTCAGGCAGAAGAGAAGTAGAGTAAACAGGAAGAAGGAAGTAGGAAATATGAGTGGAGGGGATGTAGGAGAATTGAGGGAAGGGCAGAGGCGCCGGGGCCCTAGGAGACACAGGGGGCAATGCCCCCCCTCCTATACATTGGGCAGAGAAGTGCAAAGTATTGATTTGCCCCCCTCTGAAATCGAGTGCGAGGAGCTGCTCACTGAGAAATCTGGAAATCTTAAGACTGTAAATGCAGAAGTCTCAGTCGAATTTGCATAGAGAATGCTAAGATTTTCTTGGGATTGCCGGGAGTTTCGAGATTTTCAGAAGGTCTCGCGAAGGAGACTCTTCAGTAGAAATCAGACTCGGATAAACTCGGCGGTGTACGGATGGATTCGGCTGTTAGTTCGACTCACCAAGGTAGTGTGTGTATCACGAACGTGTGGATGCTCCACGCTTGAAGAAAGGTTTCCAAAATTTCTAAGAGTTCCAAGAGTTCCTTAAGGGCATGTGATGAGTGGGTCATGTAACCAGATTCCTACCTTACCGCCAATTGTTTTGTTTCCTAACTTATTATCACACGAAACGCCACATCGAGTTGCAAATTTGGGATACTAAACAAGAAGCACTAAGAATGGTGGGTCTGGTTCTAAATTTGTATAATTATAAAACAAATTTTTTGTTGTTAATATTTTTTTTGCTTTTTTCATTATTATTAAAATTTAGGACTAGATCCATCTTTCTTAGTGCTTCTTATGTATTATCCCAAATTTTCAACTCGAAGTGGCGCTTCGTGTGAAAATAAGTTGGGAAATAAAAAAAGTGAGGGTAAGGTAGGAATCTGCGATTTCTCAGTGTGTAGCCCCTCAATCGAATGATCAAATTCGTCGGATCTTCGGAACTGAAACTCTTTCAATTCTTTCCTGCTCTCCTCAATTTTTGAAATCTATCTGGAATCTTTGTGAAATAATAGAAGTCGTTCTGGAATCTTTGAAATCTATCCGAAATCTTTGCAAAATAATTTAAATCTTTGTCAAATCATTATAAAACTTTTAAGATATCATTGCAGCCTTTGGCAAATCTTTGTGGAATTTTTGGAAATCTTTGCGAAATATTTGGAATATTTGGTAATACTTGCGAAATTATTTAATTTTTGTTTCAATCTTTAGGCAATCATTGAAATCGTTGTGCAATCTTTGAAATTTATCTGAAAACTTTGTGAAATATTTGAAATTTTTGTTGAATCTTCGAAATTTATCTGAAATCTTTTTGAAATTATAGAAGTATTTGTAAAATAATAAAAGTATTAGTGAAATATTTGCAAAATATTTTTAATCTTTGTGAAATCTTCAGGAAATCATTGAAATGTTGTGAAATCTTTGGAAATCTTTGAAATATTATTTAAATATTTGTGACGTCTTTGGGAATTCTTTAAAAATCTTACGAAATATTTTTGAAATATTCAGTTATGTTTGTGAAATTATTGAAATCTTCGTGAAATATTTTAGAAATGATTGATGTCTCTGTAAAGTCTTTTAAATATACCTGAAATCTTTGTTCAATCTTTGAAATTTATCTGAATTCTTTGTGAAATAATGAAACTCTTTGAGAAATCTTTTTAATCTATTTGAAATTTTTACGAAATATGTGAAAACTTTGTGAAATCTTTAAAATCTTTTGGAAATCATTGAATTCTCGGCAGTTTTCTAAAAAACTTTCCCAAAAATTTGAAATCTTTATGAAATCGTTGAAATCTTGGTTCAATCTTTGAAATCTATTTCAAATCTTTGGGGAATCATAGAAATCTTTGTAAAATCTTGGCGAATTCTTTAAAAATATTTGCGAAATATTTAAAATATTTTTGAAATATTCGGAAATATTTGAGAAATGATTGAAATCTTTGTGAAATATTTGAGAAATGATTAAAGCATGTGTGAAGCCTTTTTAATGTATCTGAAATTTTTGAAATCTCACTGAAATCATTAGGGAATAATTGAAATCTTTGTTCAATCTTTGAAATCTATCTGAAATATTTGTGAAACCTTTTTAATCTATCTGAAATCTTTACGAAATATTTGAAATCTTTGTTAAATCTTTAAAATCTTTTGGAAATCATTCAAATTTTTTTGAAATTATTAGGAAATCATTGCAATTTTTGTTCAATCTTTGAAGTATCTTAAATCTTTGTTAAATCTTTAAAATCTTTTGGAAATCAATCAATCTTTTAGAAGTAAAAGAGAGGAGGGAAAATTAAGGGAGGTTGAGTAGACGAAATTATGGGAAGTGAGAGGGTCGAAGAGGCGAAGGAGGGGTAAATAGGGTGAGGTATTAGAAAAAGTAAGGGGAAAATAACGGGAGGGGAAATGAGGAAAAGTTAGGGAAGGAGATGTAGGAGAAGTAGAGGAAGTGATGGCAATTGAGGGCAGAGAAAGTAAGAGAAATTAGGGGAAATAGGGGAGTGGTTTTGAGGAGTGGTTGTAAGTGGTTGTAAGAAACATGGGGGGGCAATGAGTAACAGGGAAATAGGATAAATTAATAGAACTGTTAGTAGGGGGAGTAGGGGGAAAAGGGGAGGGGAGCATGGGAAATAAGAGTAAATGAGTGTTGGGAACATACGGGAACTAGAAAGGATAGGAATTAAGAGTAGTGAGGGGGAAATGAAGAGAGGGGAAGTCAGAGAACTAAGGAGAAATAATGGAGGGGAAATAGGAGAAATAAGAGAGTAAGAAGTAATGGGCATGAGGGGAAAAAATAAGAGGAAAGTAGGGGAAAATAGAGGAGGAGAAGTAGTAGAAGTGAGGGGAATTCAGGAATTTTCCAATTCGGTAATATTATAAACTGTTCGGGAAAGTTATTATTTGGGAATTTTTCAAATTAGTAATTTTATTATTCGGGTATTTTCCAATTTAGGAATTTGACAGTGTCGGGAATTGTATTTTTCTGGATTTTCAGTCATCCCTATATGCTGCCCAAAAATTAAGACCCCCAAATTTCGAGAGCTTCTGAATTGAAAGATTTGCTTCACTTATATTTGAAGCTACCCAAAATTTAAAAATGTAAATTGGGACTATTTCCTATAGCTACTTTGTTTAGTATGAGTATTTTTGTATTATTTAGCATTATTTTTACTTTTTATTATTTCCTGTATTTCTACTAAAGGATCTTTTTAAAAATTTGATTGATTTATCGAAATGGGATAAAAGCCAAAGTAGTAAATGTACAACCGAAAGTGATTTAGGTAGTAAAGTCAACAGTTCACTTACCCATCACCACATATTTATTCTATTCTAGAACTAGTCTAGTCATAGCGGATATTGATATCGTAATTTTCACTTTGTAAAGTGAGAAGATACTTACTTTCTAAACAAACCTATATTTTAAAATTGGCAGCTTTTTGGATGTTTTTTGATTTTTTTTGTCATCTTTTTATATCTTTTACATCTTTTTGGATTTCTTTTCGAAATTTTGGCTTACTTACAATTCTTGATCTTTAGAATATAAAATTTTTTCAGTTAGATTATTTTAATTTCGCGTATAAAAATATAATTTGGAAACTACAACTTTTTTTCATCTGTAAAAGTAGCTTTAAATAACTAGATTTAAATATTTTGTTAGCAATTCATCTTTTTTGATTGAGAATTCAAATAGTTGGTAGAAAATTAATCTTCTTGGTTGAAAGTTTATATTTTTTATAAAAATTGAACAATTTTCTTGACATTTTCTTCCCCTCTTGACTGACAAATACTTCTTAATTTATAATTCAAGCCTTGTTAAAAATAATGTTTATTTATTGAAGATTCATAATTTTAACTGAAAATGTATATCTTAAATTAAAAATTCTAATCTTATGTTTTAAATTCTTATTTTTTATTGAAATTTAATTATTTTAACTAAAAATGTAACTATTCTAGTTTCAGATTCAACCATATTGTTGAACAAAAATTTTTCTTTGGTGGAAAATTAATTTCTTGTTTTGAAAAATTTAACTATTCCAGATGAAAATATAACTATTGTGTTGAAAATTTGAATTTCTTTGGCTTCAAATACATTTTTTTGACTGAAAAGTTAACTAAACCAGATGGAAATTCATCTCTTTTGTTAAAAATTGAACACTTTTTCTGACAACAGTTTTTCGTTGTTTTTAATTACTTTTTTTTAACTAAAAAATTAACTAATAAATATTTTGTCGCAAATTGATATTTTTTAATAGAAAATTCATGTATTTTTTCGAAAACTTGTCTTGTTTAGAAAAAACTAATCTTCTTGGATGAAAATTCATTTTTTGATTGAAAATTCAAGTATTCCACTTGAAGATTCATTTAATCAGATTTCAAAAAATGCATTTTCTGTTTGTTTAGAATTACACTATTTTAGTTAAGCATTTATCACTATGATTAAAAATTCATTTATTGTTTTTAAAATTCCATTTTTTTGTGCTGAAAATTAATTTTGGAAATAAAAATTTAAGTACTTCATTTTTGGTTGGTAATCAATCTTTTTTATTTGATAATTCAACTATACTTGGTTGAAAGTTAAACTCTTTTTTTTTAGTTCTTTTTTGTTGATGAAGATTTGTAATTATAATTGATAGTTCATCTCTTTCCTTTCAAATTCAAAAATTCAAGTACATTTTATTTTTGGTTAAAAATTGAACTTTTTTTGTTGAAAATTTGTTTTTGATGGTAAAAAATTTATTTTCTTAGAAGGAAATTGATCTTTTTCGTTAAAAATTCAACTATGTTGAAAAAAATTTGTTATTCAATTTCATGTACTTTAAGAAAAAATTGACGAACTAATTTTTTATTATTTAATTATTCAATTTTGCAATATAAGTTTTCATCGATTCTAAAATTAAACATATCAATGAAACCACTAGAAAGAATATAAAACTTGATATACCTGAAAAAACAGGGAATTGTCAGTTAATTTTTGTCCAGGATTTAAGTAAACAACCTGTATTAAAAACATTTTAAATTTATTGTATTATTTTGTTTTTTGTTTCAATAAAAACATGCACTTTCGATGTTTTGATCCATATTCTAATCACGATGTTTTTAACCTCTGATAAATCAAGGTCGAGATCGATTTATATCTTTCCATGTTTCGATACCATGGGAAACACCCGCATCCATGATCAGGCAAAAGTTTAATGAACTGAAAATTTCTGTAGAAGCGTAAAGAATGGAAAAACTGTCATTTAAAAAACTTAAGGTAATCAAAATATATGAATGAAAAAAATGTTCAGGTTTCGTAATGAGTAATACTTATTAAAAATATTTAAACAAGTTTATAGTTCAACTCTTTTAGTTAAAAATTGTATTATTCGGTTGAAAATTTAATTATTTTATTGAAAATGCAACTATTTTGTTAAAAATGCAGGTGAAAATTAAACTATTACATTTTTGGTTAAAAACTGATCGTTGTTACTCAAAAAATCAATGTTGTAGAGAAATCGTCTTTTTGATTCAAAATTGCAAGAATTTGGTTGACATTTTTTTTCCTCTTTTGACTGAAAATGAACACTTTTTTCAAAATTCATTTCTTTGGTTTGAAAATTCATCTCTTTTAGTATAAAGTTGATATTTTTTTGTTAAAAATGCAACTGTTTGGTTTTAAAAAATCTGTTTTTTTTTAGGTAGCATGTATTATCAATGGAGACAGTAATAACCGTCCTTTCAGACTGGATAAAGTTATGAATTAAAAAGTTAAATAAAATTTTCTTCGGAAAAAAAATCTTCTCCTTCGCTCCGCTGGGAATCGAACCACAGGTGTTCCGATTGCCGGTCGGGTGCTTTTACCACTAAGCTACTAGGCAGCGTGTATTTCTGAAAAAAGATTCCTCTATCGATCTTTCTATTTCTAATTTTGTACCAACCTTGTTAAATTTCAAGGGCTCTTTTTTAAAAATTGAAATTATAGGACTCTTAATAGTATTAACTGCTCTGGAATTAAAACTGACTTTATAGTTTAAAGTATATTATCTATTAGTTTATGTTCACTATTTTATTGAGTCTCAAAGCTTCATTAATTGAGCACTTTACTTTCTTCCATAAATTCTTAACAACTGCGTTAATTTTGTTTAGTCTTTCTGTAAAAAATAGATATATCACGAAAATATCGAAAACATTGTCGTCGCTTTTCCTTAATGCCGATTGCGTAATTTAAAAAACACGAAGAATTTTGCCAAATTAACGCATATGACGAAGAATCGAGTTTCAGTTGATTAAGTTCTATTAATATCAACTTTTATTATTACATTTACAGTTAAAATAATTAATTTTCAAGCAATAAAAAGAAAATCTGTACAAAATAGTTCAATTTTCAACCAATTTGACCAATCTTAGATCAAAAATATGAATTTTAGAAAAAACCTTATTAGTTAACATGTTAACTTTTTTTTAAATTTCTAATAAAAAAAAAAACTTTTAAATTACACAAGAAAAATCAAGAATTTTTAACAGAAGAGTTGAATTTTCAATCAAGAAAGATTTTTCATTTAATAAAGAAAAAGAGTCTCATCCAAAATGTTGTCTTTCTAAGTCATAAAGACGAATTAATTTCCGACCAAAAAAACGAATTTTCAACCAAATTTGTTAAATTTTTAACCAATATAAATGAACTTTTAACTAAAATTATGCATTTCCAATAAAAAGTTTTTTCAAACTAGTTAAATTTAAAATAGTTAAATTTTCGTCCAAAAAGTTTATATAGCTATCAAGAAAAATTCAAAATTTCAACAAAATAGATCAACTTTGAACTAAAACAGATCAATCTTCAACAAAAAATAGAACATTTTAAATTTAAGTGAGAGAAATAAGGTTTTAAACAAATGAAGTAAGTTTCCAACGAAATAATTAAATTTTTAACCAAAAAGATTAATTTTCAACTAAAATCATTGAGTCTAAGAAACTTTGATGAACAATTGAATAGTTAAATTTGTAGTTAAAAAAATTAATTTTCAACCATAAAGATTATATGGCTACCAAATAAAGACAAATTTTCTATAAAATAGATTAATTTTCAACTAAAAAAGATCAATTTTAACAAAAATATAATAGTTTATTTTTATGTTAGAGAAATAAGTTTGTTAACCAAATAAAATAGATTTTCAACGTCATAGTTAAATTTGCAACGAAGCAGATGAATTTTCTAACAAAAAGATTAAATGTCTATCAACGAAAAATTTTGACAAAAAATTTAGTTACATCTCTAGTTAACAAAATTAATTTTCAATAATAACATTAATTTTTAACCAAAGAAAAATTAATTTTCAATAGGAAAACAATTTATACAAACAAAGAATAATTTAAAAATAAGTACATGAATTTTTAACTAAAATAGATCAATGTTCAACAAAAAATAGAATATTTTAATTTTCAATAAGAGAAATAAGTTTTGAAGCAAATAAAATCAATTTTCAACTAAATAGTTAAATTTTCGACCAAACAAATGAATTTTCATGCAAAAAGATTATATGCATTACAACAAAAATTTCAACAAACGATTTCGTTCAATTTTTATGAAAAAACATTATTATTCAATAAGACACTACTTTTCAATTAAATAAAAATTAATTTTAAATAAGAAAACTATTATTCTACAAAAAACTATTTAAAAGCAATGGATTTTCTACAAAAATACTTTAATTTTTAATGGAATTCTTAACCTACTAGTTACATTTTGAACACAAATAGTTAATTAGTCACCAAGAAGATTGAAATAATTGAATTTTCAACTAGAGAATATTAATTTTCAAACAAACATGATATAGTTAAATTTTCAGTTAGAAATTTAATTGAAAAAACCTAATTTTGAACCAAAAAGATTATTTTATAATAAAATTTATGAATTTTTAACTGAAAAAGATCATTTTTCAACCAAATATGGAATATTAAAATTTGTAGTTAAAAAAATTATTATAAAATTTTAATAAACCCGTTAAATTGTAACAACGTAGTTCCACTTAGTAATTTTTTTCTAAAGAAAGGGTAATTACGCGCTAACAATCTTCTAGGTTTAAAAAATCTTAGAATATATTAGACTTTCTTTTCGATCTTCTTTTTCCCGAGAGGATAAATGGTCGATAACACTTCTGGTTATTTTGATCAGAAGGCCACAGAATAATTTACGATAATATTTTTCTAACCTGATCTTCTCGCCTATCATGGAGCGTCAAACACAGCTGACTCGCATCTCATCCACTTCTTATATAGTGAACATTTAAAGGCTTGTAAAATAAAAAAATAAAAAATCGTACTTTCAAAATTTCCTATTTCAACAAATAAGGATTTTTCAGTCCCGAAAGAAATAAAGTTCGCCTAACTTGCTGAATCTTCAAGCCAAGACAAATTTTTTGCAAAAAATTAAATTTTTAAAAAGAAAACATGAATTTTAAGGAAAAAATTAATTTTCAACAAAATAGTTAAATTTTTAAGAAAAGGAAAGAACCTCCATTAATTTGTTTTTAAATGTAATAGTTCAACTTTTACCCAAGCAGTTGAAGTGTTAATTAAAAAATATCAGATTTTAACAAAGTAGTTAAACTTTCAACGAAAGAGTTAAATTTCCAGCTAAAATATAAATCTTCAATAAAAAAAAAAGATTCATTAACAAAGTAGTCCAGTCAAATATTTCAAACAAAACAGATGCATCCTGAAGCAAAGAAGATTAATTTTCTACCAAACAGTGGAATTTTTATTCAGGAAATATGAAATTTCTAATCAAACAGATAAATTATTAAATAAAAAAGACAAATTTTCATAAAAAATTATTTTTTCTACGACATAGTTGATTTTTCAACCGAAAAAGACAAATTTCCAACAAAAATTATGACTTTTTAAGAAAGTTGTTAAACTGTCAACGAAATAGTTGCATTTTTATCCCAAAAAGATGAAAATTCTATTAAAAAATATGAATTTTTAAATCAAAAAGACAATTTTTGAACAAATAATTTAATTTCAACCCAAACAAAATTTCTGGTGATTTTCCAACAACAAATTATGAATTTTAAAGAAAAAGTCAATTTTGTACTAAATAGTCGAATTTTTAACCCAAAAAGACGATTTTTCAACAAAACACTTGAATTTTCAACCAAGCTATTGCATTTTTCTCCAAGAAAGATAAAATTTCTACTAAAATAGATAAAGTTTGAAATTAAAAAGACAAATTTTTAACAAAAATCTGCAAACTTAAGGCACATTCTCATCGCGCTCTACGCGCGCTGCTTGCAACTTTCAGCGCGCCTCAGGCGCGAGACTGTTGGTTCTCTCGCTTCGTGCTTGGTCTTTGTATTTTTACCAAATTTGGGCACAACCTTTTTAAAATTAAAGGTCAAAGCATCGACAACAGTAATTTGGTGATTGTGAATTCTTTTTCGTTAGAGCTTCTTCGGCTTTAACGAACATATTCTCATCAAGTGTCTCGTGCTTCACACTCGATTTTGTCCAAAACGTCACCTTCTATACATCATATTCAACACTTTATATTAAATGTAATGTATTCTAATATTTTTTGTTTTGTCTCCTAGGGCATTTTTCCATAAGTTTATTTTTTTTATTTTTAAACTTATTTCTTACGAATCAAAAAAAATCTACTCGTCCTATCTAAAAATTATTATTAAAAAATTTGTCAATCTTTTATGGGCTGAATAACTTTTGTCTATTTTTTTTCGTACCTTGTGTCGTTTTTCAAAAAATGTATTTTTTTAAATATATACTTTTTATTAAAACAAAAAATAAATAATAAACTTTTTTGTCTAATTATTCTTTTCTGTAACTTGTGTCGTTTGCCAAAGAATTTAATTTTCTTATTTTTAATGTTCTTGTTTACGACTAAACGAAAATCTACGCGTCCTTTCAAAAAATGATTCATTATCATTTTTCGTATTTTACATATTTTGACGACAGAATGGAATTATTGATTTTTCATTATTCTTTTACGATAAAAATTAGAATTTTCGATTTTTCACAAACAATAAAAAAAGTTTCTATGATATTCTTGTAAGGCTTTAAAAAAGGAACGTTTTTTTTCTCTCGACTTTTTTCATACTGTGCGTTGTTTGACTTAAAATATTCTTTTATTTTTTTATTTATTTTTAAAGTGCTATAACTCTGTTAATTTTTACTTAATTGAAAAAGTCATGTGGATAATTTGTTCAAATTTCCAAGTGCTACGAACAGCCATACACAGAATTTTAAAATTTTGAAAAAGTAGTTTTAAAAATTTTCAAGGTGCTCTAACTTTTTGAATTTTTATCCAAAATAGTTGGCTAATGAAATAGACTTTCAGTCTCCGACACTGAGGCTGTATCAAAGGCCAATCTAATAGATTATATTTTTCAAAAATTATCGTGCTTTAAAATAAAAATCATAAAAAAAATTTTCCAGATATCTCAAGACATTTAAAACATTTTTTTTAAACCTTTCAAAATTCTTAAAAACCTTTCAAACAATTTGTTTAAAATCTTTAGGAATTCGCATTTTGATAAACAAATTTCAAATCTCTTTAGTTTTAAAATTATTTTTCAATATTTTCAAAACATCTAAAACTTCCAAATATTTATTGAAATAATTCAAAATTTGCCAAAAATTTCTTAAGATCCTGCAAAATTACGAAAGATGTTTTAAAATCCCTCAAAAAAATTTTTCGACCTAGTGTAAAATCTTCAAAACCTATACTTAATCTTTTAAAGTAAAACGTAAATCATTTTAAAATTAAAGAAAAATCTTTTCGCACCATTTTTTGAAAATTAGCTTTATCCTTGAAAATTCATATTTTCGGGTTAAAAAATGAAACATATCATTTTCTTATAAATATGTTACCAGTATTTGATCAAAATTTGAAGTGTTTGAAATTCAATTTCAGAAAAGTGTCAAACATTTTAATTAGAAATGCTTTCTTTCTAATCTTTTAAATTCCCCGAACTGAATTTTTAGTTTTTTTTAAATCACCTTCATATTTGATTAAAACAATTTTCATACTTTGTTACGTAGAAGAACTCAATTTAAAAATATTTCATCGTTGACTCACAATTACTCAAGTCTTCTGTAAAACTTTGAGAAAATGTTACATTGTGACAAATGTTTTATTTTCATATGTTTGGCAAAGGCCTATGATTTTTTTCTAATGAATGAGGCAATGATAGGTCGTCAGAGAACAGGAAAAAATTGTTTTTAATAATAAAACAAACAATAAAATAGAAAGGATGGAATCCGTCTAAAATATCTCAAGATGCTTTTACCGAAATAAGAACACCCTCGATTTTAGAAAAGCACGTTTTGTTACACAAAAGCAAGCACTTTTGAGTTCATCAAACCCTTTCAACATCAATCTGAATTTATATATATTGCAGACGGTAAATGAAATTCAGAAAGTCAGTTTATCGTTGGAAATACAATATTTAAATTTTAAATAATCCATTACATATTAAGAGTTTTTCAATTATTTGAAAAAAAAAAATAATTTCGAAATAAAGGCGATAGAAATTTAAAAAATATTGAACGATTTTTAATTGAAACTGTCCTAAATCATACAATTCTAGATAAGGTAAAATTTTGAAATAAATAAAAATATGAAATAAAAGAAATGTGTCGGAACACTTATTATTTTATTCAATTTCTACAAGAAGTTTTATTTTTGTTTCATATCTTCCCATATGAATAATCGTTAGAATATTAATTTTAAAAAAAGGTAGAAAAGCAGCTAGTCTTACAAGAAATTTCTTCACGCTAGGCAGTTCGTATTCACTTTAATAATTTTATTTTACTCTATTTTTTTATTTCTTGGTAAAAATTTTGAATTATAGATTTTTCAAGTTCTGCAGTTTATAAGTAATTCAATTTTTTCCTGAATTATTTAGTTTTTTAAATCTGAATTTAAATGTTGAAAAAATTGTTTTTTAAGACTTTTTTTATTGTATTAAAAAGAGTTTTCTTATTATTTCACATTTTTTCAAATGAATAAACTTGACAATATTTAATTTAAAAAAGCTGGAAAAGTGGTTAATCTTACGATAAAATTTTTTCGCGAAGGAAAGTGCGGGGAGGGAAAGAGATAGCAGGGTTGGGGAAGTAATCGAGAGTGGGACTCTTCCCCTCCGCTCACTTTCCCTGCCATAACTTCCCCTCCCCTTTCCTACAAATGCCGAAAAAAATCTGGAAGATTTAAGGTCAATTTTTTTAATTTATAAAGATTTCTAAAAATCTTAGGAAAAGTTCGAGTAATTTTAAAATATATATTATTTTCAAAATTTCTCAAAGTCATAAATATATTTTAAACTGACTCAAATTATTCCTCATACTTAAAAAAATCTTTCAATATTAAAAAAATTGTCTGAAAATCTTCCACATTCGTTTTTTGGAAAGAAAATTTGTCGTGTTTGATTAAAAATTAATATTGTTTATAGAAAATTTGTCTCTCTGGTTTGAAAGTTTAAATATTTGTTTGTAAATGCAACTATTTTGTCTAAAATTATTTTGTTTTTAAAAATTGATTCGATGAAAATTCATCTCATTTGGTAGAAAATTAAAATTTTTTGGTTTAAAAATTCAACTATTTTGTTGAAAGTTCAATATACTATTACTTACAATCTTAGAAATTAGAAAAGAAATTGTAAATCTACATTAATTTTATTTCAAAAAACTTATTCGCCTATTTTCGTAAAAAATCACTTTATAGGTGGTTTGATAGTATTTCGGACTTCAAACGCTGTCATATCATAAATAGAATTAAAAAGAAAAAGATTAAATTAAATTTTATAACTAATGTTTTTAAAATAAAAATACAAGTTGTTCTGGATAAATTATTTATCTATTTCTTATAATAAATAGTTTTCCCCAATTTTTATTTCTTTTCGGAAGAATGTAATTTAAACAATTTGTGAGATCGGCAAGAAATATTAGAAATTTGATCCAATTTTTTGGAAAGCCTTTCTCTTTCGTGTCTTAAACAAGCCGTGAAATGTTTGCTTTGAAAACTGACCTGAATTCAATTGTAGTTCAGGTTATTCAAGACTTTCGTAGAAGCAAACGTCCATCTGGTGAGCTTGCAATTGAAGAATTATTATTATTTTTATGAGCTTTACCAAATTTAATTTAAAGCTTAAAAGAATATTTAATTAATTCAACATGTTAACATTAACATTTATTTACTAAAAAAATTATAATAAAATAATAAAAAAGATTTAATGAACTACTTACCATCCCCCTCATTTCCAATTGCTTCTCCTAATTCGCTCACATTTATTTCCCCTCGTCCTCTACTTTACCTCCCTTCATTTTCCCTTTATTTCCCCTCATTTCCTCTACTCATCCCCATTTCGATTACCACCTTCCCTCATTTCCCCTACTTCTCCTCCTCTTGTGAGTTGTGAGTTAGTTCAGAACTTCAAAAACATCTGAAAATTTTGTAAACTGACTCAAATTATTCTTAAGATTTTGAAAAACCTTTTGAAAATAAAAAAATTGCATTTAATTCTTCACGTTTTTTTAAAAAATTTTCAATATTTGAAATTTTTTAATGCTTCAAAATATGTTTCAATTTTCTCTAAAAATTCAATAAAGAAAATTATTTGAAAATGTCCCAGGAATCTTAAGAAATTTGTTTTATTATCCTGTATCCTTTCAAAATCCTAAAAAAGCTTCCACATTTTGTTTTGGAATCTTAAAAAATATTGATTTTATCTTTAAGCTTTTGAAATCTTAGCAAATTTTAAACTATATGTTAATTTTTTTCAAAGATTTTACGTATCTTTCAAAATGATTTGAATTCTTTCTAATTTTTATTTTCTTATCATTTTCTGTAAAACCCTGACTTCCCCTAGTTCCGCTCCACACTAATTTCCCACTGCTTGTTAACTAATTATTGTTAGTTAAGGGTTAAGGGTTAGTTTCAAACTTCTAAAATATCTAATATTTTTTCAACTGACTTGAATTATTCTTAAGGTTTTGAAAAATGTTTCGAAACTAGAAAAAAATTCATTAAAATCTTCCATGTTTTTTAAAACAATTTTATAATTTAAAAAAATTTTAAAGATGTTTTAAATGCTTTAAAATTTTGTATACTATTTTCTCTCAGAATTATTTTAAAAAACATAACAAATTTTGCTAGGAATCTTAAGAAAAATTTTTTATTATCTTGTAACCTTTCAAAATCCTTAAAAATCTTCAAGATTGTATTTTGGAATATTCTGAAATATGTATTTTATTTTAAGTCTTTTGAAATTTTTGCAAATTTAAAATTATTTTCGACAATTTTTCAAAGATTTTAAGTATCTTTTAAAATTACTTAAATTCTTTTGATTTAAAGAAAAAATCCTTTCGTCCACACTTTACAGCCGTCACTTTCTTCTTTGAAAAAATTACGGCGGTCGGGACATAAGCATTAATACCAAAAACTCGAAAATTCTGTTTTTGACTTATGGGGTCTTTTCCGACCCTATGAAACAGGCTTTTGTGGGTAAAATTAAAAAAATAATTTTTAATATGATTACCCTAATTTAGAAGCTTTTAAATTTTGCGTCAATTCAATTCTAGAGCTTTCAAATTTGTAGTGAGTTTAATCTTAAGCTTCTAGAATTTTTTATTTTAACGCAATAGAATACAAAAATTTTAAGTTTTTTAAGTTAGTGTCTGCAAAGTTTTAGCTCTTAAGATTTAGTAAATTAAAGTCAAGCGCGTTCAAATTATAAATTTTTTGTAAATTTACACGATTTTACAAATCGAGATTCTGAATGTGAAGCTCCGAAACTTTTACTTTTTCAGAATTGAGCTTTAACTTTTGAAATAAAAGTTCTTTCTAAAGTTAGAATTTTTATTCAAGTTAAATTTTGTTGTATAATGAAATTTTCAGTGATTTCTTATTTGAGCTTAAAACCTTTTATTTAGTTTGAATTTAAAGTTTTCAACTTTCGACTAATTGCCCATTGTTTTAAACGTTGCTTTATTTCGTGTGATTTTTGTTTTTGAATATTCAATTAAAAAATTCTATTTTAAATAGTAAAACACTTTCCTTCGAATGCGACCTTCAGATGCTTCATAAATATTGATTGTCATTACTTATTTTTATGACCTTTTACACGATATTTCGCTCGAATGGGTTGAAAAATTTGCTGGTAATAAATTTTTATTTTTCGGATTCTATATTTTCCTATCTAAGCAAATATTAAATAGAAAGCATGTCGATGGATAAAAACAAATTGAAGATAAAAAAATGATAAAATCTGATTTATTTGGGATAATAGATAATTTAAAAGTCTAAAATAAACAAGATAAAATCTTTGAATAACAATTTATTTGTTAAAAGTTTGTTAACATTTAAACGAGTTTACATTAAATCTTATGAAAGTATTATAAATATTAACATTATGTTTAATATTAATATTAACATTATGTTTAATATTAATATTAACATTATATATTAAGGTATAAATATAATTTTTTTAATAATTCAAATATTTTTAATCCTGAAAATGTTTTGAAATGTCTTAAAACCTTTTTTCAAACCCTTCAGAATCTTGAAAAAATTTCTATGTTTTTTCCAAAATCTTTACAAATCTACATTTTCTCAAAAATTGTTTTCAGTCTTTTTAAATTTCAAATTATTTCGAATCATTCTAAAACTTTTAATCCTTCTGAATATCTTAAACATTGATTTTTATTTTTTGATATTTTAAAAAAATTCGGCAAAATTAAAAAATTTGCTTTAAAATATTTGAGATTTTTTTGGATAATTTTTAAAAGTCTTTTGAAATGTTTGGTATACTTAGATCATTTTTAAATTGTTTTAAAACTTTAAAATATATTAACAAGTGACTTTAATGTTTTCTAATATTTTTGAAAATCCTTGAAAAAATTTCACGTACATAAGACATTTTTTTATGACGTCGAAGTCTTTCAAAATTCTGCAAAAGTTTTTTTTTTTAATTCAACTATTTTGTTGAAAATTAATATCTAATTATAATTATAACATAATTAATATCTGATTGAAAATTCATATATTTTTTTTTAATTTAACGATTTGGTGGAAATTCCTGTACTTTGTTGAAAATTTGTCTTTGGCGCTAGAATATTATTATTCTTTGTGACTAATTCATTTAAAAAAAATGAAAATTGATGTATTTTGTTAAAAATTTGACTTTTTGGTAGGAAATTAGTCTTTTGCATAGAAAATGCAACTATTGGTCAAAGATTAATTTTTTTTCCGTTATGATTCATAATTTTATTCAAAAATTCAATTCTTTAACTGAAAATTTAAATCACTATAACAATAATAAAAATTCGTCTTTCTCCTTTTTTTCTTTGAAAGAGAACTCTTACATTATTTTTCTGATGGTTCAAAATTTTGCTCCCATCGATAAAAACTAAACTAATTATAAAAATGGTTGAGAAATGATTAAAAGATTTCATAATGGGATCGTCGTTAGTGTTCTTGAAAGAGACATTAAGGGGCATTAATCTTTTGAAGGTGAACATCACGTGGGAGGAATGAAATAACAAAAAAGTCACGAATCTTATCAAATGTCTTGTTCTTATGTAAGACTTGCAAATCGCTATTTAAAGGCAATAGTAGCAAAAAGGGGAGAGATTAAAATATAATGATCCTTTTACCTTTGACCCTCCGACTAATGATATGATATTAACTTCGAATTATGAAGAACTTTATTTTTATTTTTAATCTAAAAAAATGTGGATTAAATAATACTATTTCACTCATTTTTAATTTCTAATCAGGGTGGCCATAGGTCAGGAAAACCCTGAAAATCAGGGGAAAGTCAGCGAATTTTCTTGGTTAGGAAAAGTCTGGAATTTTGAAAAAAATCTGAGAAAGGTTAGGAAATGTATATAAGAAGCACTTTAAATAACTGTCAAAGACAATAAATTTAATATTAAAAAAAATTTTTGTTTAAAATTTGAAATTGTGCTATTCCGTTTATAAAATATTTTATGTTAAAGATGATACAAGATTAAGATTCTGGTCTTTGAATATTAATGGTTAGGTAAAATGAAAAACTTCTCAGGAAAATATTAAAGAATTTCGAAAATTTGTCTTTCTATTTTTTTTTAGTCTCTCGCTGCTGTCAATTATATATATTTTTTAAATTTGTATTATTTAATTGCCAGTTCAAAACTCTTGTTAAAAATTTATCCTTTTCATTCGAAAATTCAACAATTATGGTAGAAATTTAACTTTTTGTTGAAAATTCTTAATTTTGCGTTGATAACTTAAATGAAATACTTTTTTTCACTCAAATATTTTTTGAAAAATTCGTCTTGATTACTGGATTCAACTATTTTGTTAATATTTCGTTTTTTTTTGTTGAAAATTAATTTTTTAAACTGAAAATTCAACTATTCTATTTGTAGATTCATCATTTTTTGTGTAAATTCATTTCCTTGGCTGAAAATTGTTCTATTTTGTTAAAAAAAATTTTATTGAAAACATTTTTGTTTATTAAAAATTCAGCTTCTTTTTATATTTACACTTTAACTTCTTAGTTGACAATTAACGTTTTTTTTTTTGAAAATTCATCTTTTTGGTTTTTAAATTCGTCCATTTTCGTAGAAGTGTCATCTTTTTCGGTTGAAATGTCAACTATTACAGTTTTTGTTTAGAATTAATTTTTTACTATTAAAATTCAACTATTTGGTTAAAAGTTGAACTATTTTATTGAAAATTCAATTTTTTCCAAAAATTCAACTTTTTTATTAAAAGTTTGTCTTTTTAGAAAACACAACTTTCTCCTGAAAAGTTCAATTTTGTTGTTGTTGAAAATGCAATTGTTTTTGGATGAAGCTTAATATTTTTTGTTCCCATTTTATAAATTGATCTATTTCACTTTAAAATTAGTCTTTTTTAGTAGAAAACTTTCTCTCTTGGTTGGAAAGTTTCTTTTTTTGGCGACAAATGCAATTGTTTCTTCCTGAAAATTGAACTATTTTATTGCAAATTCAACTATTGTTAAATATAAAATTTTTACTATTTTTTGGAAAATTAATTTTTTTTATGAAATATCAACCATTACATTTTTGTTTCAAAATTAAAATGTCTTCTAAAAAATACGTCCTTTGGCTTAAAAATTGAACTATTTGGTTTTAAATACAACTTCTTGGATTGAAAATTTATCTTTTTTTTGTGGACAATTAAACTCTCTTGTAACAAATTTCAATTTTTTATTAAAAAATGTAACTGTTTTCGGTTGAAGTTTAATATTGTTTGTTTGAAAGTTCAACTATTTCATTGAAAATATAACTGATTTCAGTTGATGTTGAATTTTTTTTGTATATTCTGCTGTTCGGTTGAACATTAATCTTTGTAGGAGGTAAATTTAAGTATCTGTTTGAAAATTCAACTATTTTATCTAAAATTTAATTTATTTTGTTAAAAAATTCAATTTTTAAATTGAAATTTTTTAACAAAAATTTTTGTTGAAAAATTAACTATTTGGTTACAAATTCATCTTTGTAGTTTGAAAATTCGTCTTTTTGGTTTTAAAACTCATCTTTTTGTTACAAAATAATTTAGTTCGTTGAAAATTTAATTAGGATGTTGAAAATTCAACTATTTTGTCAGAAAGTACTCTTTTAGGTCGAAAATTGAACATTTTTGTTGAAAATTCATCCTGTTTGATTTAAAATTCGTATTTTATGGTAAAAATTTAATTTTTTCAGTTAAAGTAACTGAATATATTGGAAATTTAAACATTTTGGAATGAAATTGTTTTAATCTTTTTATAAGAGATTTTATGTTAAAAATGTTAGAAGCTTTTATCAATGAAACGAAATCAATAATGTAAAATGTTTAAAAAATTGTTTACAATAAATAAATCAGCAAGGAAAATTGGAATGCAAAAATTAATGACCTGCAATTATTTTGAGAGAAATGTTATCTTTGCCAAAGTTTGACCGCCAATTCGTCTTTCAGGCTCAACTGACGTTACCCTAAACTCGAGACTTCCCTTTTTTAAATAAGTCTAGTTTGCTCAGACTGTCTCATCTCGAGACAAGATAAAACGAACCAATGACGCGTTTTTTTCTAAAAAAAAATCATCTTGAGAGAAAAAATCTCTATAAATAACTCCCAGTGACCCGTGATGCACTTTATTCAGATCAGTTAACCTTGCTTTGGATATTTTCTTTTCTTTGAATGGAGTAAGTTCTAAAGATTTCTAGATTTTTGAAAATCTAAAACACTTCTAGAATATGTTTAAAGTAATCTTCTAGAATCAGATCAATTCCTTTGGAATATTACATAAATTTCTAAAATTTTCCGGAAATTTCTAAGGCTTTTAAAATATTGTAAAGTTCATTAAAAATGTTTAGAAATTTTTTGTCTCTTCCGGAATCTTTTACAGTAATCTTGAATATTTTTAAGAAATTCTGGTATCTTCTAGAAACTTCTAAAGTCCTTTAGAATATTTTTGAAATTTCTGGACAATTTTGGAATTTTCCATAACCATCTGGAATAAATAATAATAAATAATAATACAAAATCTGGGATAATTTCTGGAATGTTCTGAACATTTCTAGATATTTTTTTTAGTTTTCGAGAGTATTCTGGCACTTACGTCCTTCTAAATATTTTAGAAACTTCTATTGGATACTTTTTAAATCATATAGGATATTCTAAAATATTAAGTGATTTCCTGTCGTTTTCTAAAATTATCAAAGATATTTTAGAACGTTCCAGAATCTTCTTGAATAAAGAAAAAAAGTGGTAGAAGGGCCTGCTGCTGAGGAACGCAAGAGCCCTGGTCTGAGACTCAGGGATTTGCACAACTAGGAGATGCTTGATTCCTCCTTTCGTTGCGTCCTCTACCTGAGGCCGTAGCCTTTACCATCTTCTGAATCGATTTAACTCCACCCACCTTATGAGATGCGCCTTCCCAAGGCCTTGTCTCGACTACAGCCTTGTGTAGCCAAGTTTTGGCCCCTGGATCGGCTGCCATAAACTGCCACAAATTGCCATGAACTGCTCTATGGTGAGGATCGAGCCTTGGTATCTCGTATCCGTCACCACCACCGTCAGGGGCTCAGCCCTCTGAGCGGCTGTCAATTTAGCCCCCGACGATTCCCTATTAGTCGGCTGCTGGATATGGCGTATGCCTCTTCTCAGGCTTAGCCCCCCCCCCCCGGTGGGGTGCCCTCTGAGCCCATTTCCTTCGGTCTTTGGACATCTTTTGGTAGAATTCTTGTTGCACATTCATTTTTTTATATTAATTATTTTAGTAGAAAATTCATCTGTTTGGTTGAAAATTTAACTTTAAAACACCGTCTTCTTTTGTCAATGTTAGTGTTTTTTTTAAATTAATACTTTTTGGTTTAAAATGCAACTATTCGGCTCTAAATTAATCTAGGCTGGCTGAAGATTCAACAACTTTGTAGAAAATCATTCTATTCGGGGAAAATTAAATTTTATGTTAAAATTCATATTTTTTGGTCAAAATCAAACTATTCCCATGAAAATTTAAATTTCCTATAGAAAATTAAATGTATTGTTACAAAATTTAACGTTTCTGATAGGAAAAAAAAGGAAGCCGATTTTCCAAATAATCATTTCAAACAATTCTTTTGAATAGTAAAACACTCTTTACAGATAGAATACGTTTGAAAAATTTGACATGCCTGAGTAATCAAAACTTGAAGAACAGCACATTCTTCTCAAAGTCATTTTCTCGTATTTGAAAATGATCTTTTTTTACTTGTGTGTAAAAAATCTGTTGAATACCTTAACAATTTGTACTAATAGAAATACAATAGAAAAGAATGCCAAGAAAAACTGAAAGAAATAAAACTAACTCAAAATTTATCATTTTCTAATTATCCTGTTTTTTTATTCTTCATTTTTTTAATCTTTTCTTGATTTCTTCCAACTGCATTTTTATCTGTAGAAAATCTTGAGATGCTTAAAAGTTTTTAAAAATCAGCCAAAAAATTTAATTAGACAAAAACGACAGCAAATTGAATACCTATATATTTATTAAAAATCTACTGCCTTTAATAACTTATTTATCATGCCCAATTAAAAAAAACTTTCTAGTTCGAAAAAATGTCCATGGTAGGAATGTCCATGGTAAATGTCCATGCCTAGGAATCAGGGAAATATCAGGGAATTTATTTGTCACGGAAATTCAAGGGAAAGTCAGGGATTTTAAAATAAATCTTGCAGAAGTCAGGGGATTTTTATAAGAGGTATTTTACATAACTGTTAAGGATAATAAATTTAAAATTTGATATTTGAATTTGTAATTGTTTTATTCCTTTTATGAAAGATTCTCTGCTAAAAATGTTATAAGATTACGATTCTGGTATTTGAATATTAATGGTTAGGGGAAAATTAGGAAATTTGGAAAATGAAGTTTTGTGACCACCCTGATACAATATTCTTGTTAGTAATTTATTTGCCTTGTATTTATATTTCTTTTTGCTCTTGCTTTCTTCGGAAGATTATATTTTTATTTAAGATTTTTATTATTTAATTGAAAATTCAACAGTTATTGTCAAAATTAAATTTTTGTTTAAAATCGTCTTGTTTGAAAATTGATTTTTTTTTAATTTCATCTTCTTTGTTTCAAAATTTTTATGTTTAGTGTAATTTTTTTTAAGTTCAACTTTTTGCTTAAAGACTAATTTTCTTTAGTTGAAGATTCAACTGTTTTGATAAAAATTCTTTTTCTTTTTGTTTAACTCAACTACTTTTGATTTAAAAATAACATCTCGTTTCGTTGAAATAGTTTATTTATCTATTATTTCATTATTCGTTGAAAATTAATCTTTTTTTATTAAAAATTAAACTACTTGGTTGAGGGTTTAACCATTCTGTTACAGTGTTTTTTAATGGTTCATCATTTTAGTTGAAAATTTATCTCTTTGGTTGAAATTTGATCTATTTCGTTAAACACTCGATTTTTTCTAGAAAATTAATTTTTTTACTGAAAATTGCACCATTCCGGTTCAAGATTCATCATTTTAGTTTAATATTCAATCATCAGTTCAGTTTAATATTCATTTCTTTGGTTGAAACTTTAACTGTTTTGTCGAAATTTTTTAAATTTTGATTTAAAATTAATTTTTTACTCAAAATGTAAATTTTTTGTGAAAATGCATTCTTTAACTGAAAATTCTTTTTTCTTTGGTATGAAACTAATATTATTGATCTAAAATTTACTTTTTCTTGGTTAAATGTTATTGAAAATTAGGTTTCTTTTTGCTTGAAATTTCAACAATTTCGATTAACTTCTTTTTTTTTCTTGACTGAGAAATCTCTTATTCTGGTTGAAACATTAATCATTTTATTTGTAAAATTGATCATTTTAGTTGAAAACTTACCTCTTTTTTTGAGACTTTGACTATTTTGTTAACAATTCGTTTTCTTTTTATTGAAAATTAATTTTTTACTTAAAGTTCTACTTTTTGCTATTTTTGTTGAAATCGCATCTTTTTAATTGAAAATTTAACTATTTGCTTTAAAAAATATCTCTTTTTTTTGTAAAAAATTATTCTTCTAAGTTTCAAATTCGCCTTTTTGGTTTTAAAATTCATCTATTTTGTTACAAATTCGTTTTTGTTACATTTGAAAATTGCCAGTTTCGTTTGAAGTTGTCTCTTTTTTGTTTGAAAATTTAAATGTTTGTTTTAACACTGATCTTTTTTTTATACAAAATTAATCTTCTATAAGTTTAAAATTGGTCTTTTTGGTTTGAAATTCATCTATTTTGTAAAACATTCGTTTTTGTTGTTGTTGAAAATTACTTTTTTACTTAAAATTCTACTTTTTGCAATTTTTTGTTGAAATCGCAACTTTTTTAGTTCAAAATTTAACTATTTGTTTGAAAATTTATCTCTTGTTTGTAGAAAATGAATCTTCTAACTTTAAAATTTTTTTTTTTTTTTGGTTTTAAAATTTATCTATTTTGTTATAAATTCGTTTTTGTTATATTTGAAAATTGCCACTTTCGTTTGAAGTTGTAGCTTTTTTAGTTGAAAATTTAACTCTTTGTTGTGAAATTGACTTTTTTTTATATAAAATCAATCTTTTATAAGTTTAAAATTTGTCTTTTTGGTTTGAACTTCATTTATTTTGTGAAACATTCGTTTTTGTTGTTGAAAATTACTTTTTTAGTTGAAATTTATCTTTTTGTCTGTTTTGTTTGAAGTTGTATCTTTGTTAGTTGAAAATTTATCTCTTTTTTTTGTCGAAAATTAAGCATCTTGGTTGCAAATTCGTTTGTTTGGTTTTGAAATTCATATATTTGGTTAAAATTTCTTTTTCGTTTGATATATAGACTATTACATTTTTTGTTGAGAACTCATCTTATAGTTGAAAATTCGACTGTCTTCTAAACAAATTCATATTATGGCATTTAAAGTTGTCCAGGTGTTTGTTTTTTCAAAATTCTTTTTGGTTGATATTAATTACTTTTTTGTTTGTTGAAAAATTTAAATATTTGATTCAAAATGGAACTGCGTTTGATTGAAGTTTAATTTTGTTGTTTGAAAATTCGAACATTTGGTTAAAAATTCATCTTTGTAAATAGAAAATTCAAGTATTTGGTTAAAAATTCAACTATTTTGTTAAAATTTAATTATTTTATTGAAAATTGAGTTTTTTTGTTAAAAATTCACATTTTTTACCGAAAATTCAACTATTTGTTGAAAATTTAATTATTTTGTTGAAAATTGAGTTTTTTTTTATAAATTCATATTTTTTATCGAAAATTCAACTATTTGTTAAAAATTTATCTATTTGGTAAGCAGATTCGTCCTCTTGGATTGAAAATTCACCTTTTTTGTTGAGAATTCAACTATTTGTTTGAAAATTTAAATATTTGGTTAAAAAATAATTTATATAGTCGAAAATTTAACTGTTTTGTGAATAATTCTTTTTTTATTGAAAATCCATCTTTAACGGTAGAAAAGTGATCAGTTTCAGTCAAAGTAAGTGATTTTGCAATTTTTGAATTTTAATATGAAATGGTTTTTTACTCCGTTCATGAAAGATTCTATGTTAAAAATATTAAAAAAAGAAAATGCTGTCCTTTGATTAATAATCGGTATGGAAAATGAAAAATTGGTCAGGGAAAAATCAGGGAAAAGTCCGGACATTTTTTTAAAGTTTTTCGGTCATCCCGAAGTATCCTTTGTACCCCATAAAGATTGTTGTCAGACCTGAAACAACAAAAAAATATGAAAAATATAAATGATAAATTTGTATAAAATTTTTTCTGTGTAATGTTATTTTTAATTTAAATTATGCCATACATTTTTTTAATTCATGCCATAAATGACAGAAACATGCAATTTTGAGCACATAGATGCAGAACTATTTCTATTAATAGAGAAAAACGTGAATTTTAACCGCTTCGTACAGTTGGTACCATCTGTCATAACATAATTGCTTGAAGCACGCGATCTGTAGCTTTTTACAAAACTTAATATCTCGACTATTTAAAAAAAAGTTAACAATTTATTCACCATAACGAAATTATTTTCAAAAAGAATTATTTTCTTACTTCCTATAATTAGAGCAGTGCAAAAATTAAATTTTTTCCCATTAAATTTAGTATTTAAGTGCATTGAACTATTTCCAAATTTAAAGTAATTAAAAATAAATGAATGGGCTAAACAAAAATCAGAGAGATTGCAGCATTGTTTCAAAATTTAGGGAAAAATTAAAATCACTTTAAAAGACATCTAGAAGTTTTTAAAAGCATTTCGAAATTATTAAAAAAATGTTTTAACTTTAAACAAATTTTATACGTTTAAAAATTTCGAAATAAAATTTGGAAGTTTCTAAAGCTTTTGACATGTTTCAAGATAATAAAACATTCTAGGTTGTGATCCCTGGAAATATTTAAAGTGATATTTTAATTTTTAAAAATTGATATAAAAATAATATTTTTAAATATTTTAAACCATTATAAAAGACTTCCAAAATTGTTCATATACTTTTTTCTTCAAATTATAATTTGACTACATTTTTTCTACACTTAAAAATGTTTTTGGTTGCTAATTGAACAATATTGTTGAAAATTCGTGTTTTTGGTTAAAAAATTCATTTCTTGTTGTAGAAATTTCATATTAAAAAAAAAATAAAAAGTTCCGATGTTTGGTTTCAAATTAACATCTTTTCCGGTTGAATTTTAATTTCATTTGCTGTTTTTAAATATTGGGAAAGAATTATTTTCACGATATTTTGATACCAACCTATTATTTTTTTAACGTTTTTATCATTCAAAATGATAATAAAAATTAAATTATGGAAAAAAAATTAGAATATCTTCGTTGAACAAACACATAGACTACCGGTATCAACAAATTTAAAACAAAATTTAGATCTTTGAAGCTTCTGAAATAGAATTGTGCAGACTTTAGGAATTTTGAAGGCTTTCAGATAATAAGATAATGAAAAGTCTAGTATTATATTTTTAGTTCGGAATTCACCTCTTTTGGTTAAAAATTCTACTATTTGGTTGGAAATTTAATTATTTTATTAAAAATTCAATAACTTGGTTAAAAAGTACCTATTTTTTTTGTCAAAAATGCAAGCATCTGGTTTAAAGTTGAACTTCTCTGTTAAAAATGTTTTTTTTATTGAAGATTAATCTACTTGTTTCAAAAAATAAATATTTTATTTAAAAAAAATTAATCCTCTTTCTTAAAAAGTTTTATTTTGTTCAAAATTAATTTTCTTAAGATTCATCATTTCAGTTAAAAGTTAATATTTTGGTTGAAACTGTAACTGTTTCATTGTTGTTTAAGAATTAATTTATTTGCTAAAAAATGTATGTATTTTGTTCAAAATTCATTAAATGTTTAAAAATGCATCTGTTTAATTTTAAATTAATTTGTTTTGGTTGATATTCCAATATTTGGTTGAAAATTCATCCCGCTTATGAATTCAACAGTTTTTTATTTCGGATTAAAATTTTATCTTTTACACGCTTTTTTTGAATTCACCTTTTTTTATTAAAAAAATAAACTACTTGGTTTAAAGTTAAACTACTTTAAACAAATTTTGTTTTTGTTAAAATTTCTTTTCTTTAGTTTAAACATTCAACATATTGGTAAGAAGTTAAACCAATTGGTTGAAAATTAACTTCTTTGTTGAAAGTTTATTTATTTAGTTAAAAATGAAACAATTTTTCTGAAAATTTTACTACGTGATAGAAAATGAACTGTTTTTATTGAAAAATATTATTTTTGGGTTGCAAATTTAACTATTCTATTTTTGGTTGGAAATATATACTAAATAAGTTTAAATATGAAATATTTGGTAACAAATTCATGTCTTTTATTGAAAATTTGTCTTTTTGGTTAGAAAAGTAGTCTTATGTGTTCTAAATTTATATGCTTGGTTGAGGATTCAACTAGTTGATGAAACAGTCGTATTTTCTTTGTTGAATTCACCTGGTTGCAATTTTTTGTTTTTTGAAAATTAATTTTTTAGACAGAAAATTCGTCGATTATTTTTTTTTAGTTAAAAAAAGGCTTTGTTAGTTAAAATTTCAATTATTGGTTTCAAATTCATCTTTTTCGTTAAATTCAAATTGCTGAAAAATCTGTTTTGATTGTTGATAAATAATTTTTTTAACTAAAAATTTGTCGCTTCTTTATGTTTTAAACAATTTCTTTTTCAGTTAAAAATTCAACTATTTTATTTAAAATTCATCATTCTTGTTTGAAAATTCATCTTTTTTTGTAGAAAAGTCATCTTTTTTGGTTGACATTAATTAACGAATTTGAATTTTTTAATTTCAATCTGAAATTGTTTTATTCCGTTTATAAAATATTTAATGTTGAAATGGTCAAGGTAAATGAAAAAATGGTCACGGAAAAATAAGGGAAAAGTCAGAGAATATTAAAATAAAGCTTTTGGCTTGAAAATTGAACTATTTGTTTAAAAGTATAACTATTCTTTTGTTAATACAACTGATTGGTAGAAAATTGTTATTTTGTTTGAAAATTCGTTTTTGGATTAAAAATAAATATTTCTTAGTAGAAAATATTAGGAGTATAAAGTGTTTGGCTTTGAATTCAACATGGGATTTACATTAATTTAATTAAAAATATTTTTAATTAACATCATGAATGACGGATAATAGGGATCATTTTTGTCCAAGTTTGTGAATTAAAATTGATTAAAAATTGCTCTCTTCTTCAGAGATATAATTTATATTAAAAAAGTTTCTTTGTACAATAAAAAGTTATCTTGATAATCAGTTTAGCGAATGAGTGCTTCAAAATTACATCATTCAAGTCCTGACTCACTACATGCTCGTATAGTTCCCTGATTTGAAGTGCGTAAAGACATTATCTCCTTGAATGCTTATTATTGCATGACTGTCGTAAATTATCAAGCAGAAGATAATTGAATTAAGTTTAGTTTCTACAAGTCTGTACATATAGAATCCTTTACAATTCAACAATTTCGTAACTGCTTGTTGCACTTAATAGTAAGAGCTTCGAATACGTAGTTTAGTTAGGTGTAATTTTAGACTTGTGAAGTGGTATCGATGTTTTGAAATGGTGGTCACAAGTCTACATAATGTGGAAAAGAGAAAACATTCCCTATCAAGTAAAATAAGGTTACCCCTATACCCTCATTTCTAACAATTTTCCCTACTTCCCCTCACTTACATTCACTTCTACTCCCTTCCCCAATTGTCCCAACTTCTCCCCCTCTATAACCCCTCACTTCTC
>NC_046661.1:74731240-74747489 GCF_010883055.1 Belonocnema kinseyi | reverse complement strand
TCCTGCTTCCTCTATATTTTTTCTCTCACTTGTCCTTCTCTTATTTCTGTACACCTCCCCTACACCCACCTTTCCCAACTTTTTCGTCTGATTCCCTCTCTCCTCTCTTCTTTAGCTGGCAATCCCCTTCCTCTAATTCCCTTCCCCAAACTGTACTTCTCCTACCGTACTCACTTTCATTTCTACTCATTTCTCCTACTTACCCTGACTTAAACTCACTTTTCATACTTCCCCCTTCTCCCTTAATGCCGCTCCTTCATTTTGTGTTACTTCCTCTACTCCTCTCACCACGGCTTTATTTTCCCTCATTTCCACTATTCACCAGTCCTTTCCATCCCCTAATTTCCCATAAATTACCGTAATTTACCTCCCCTCATTACCTCTCACATCACTTCTTATAATTTCAATTTTCCCCTACTTCCTCTTCCCTTATCTTCCCTCACTTCCCCTACTTTTTCTCCACTTATTTCCCCTTACTTCGTCTCATTCCTCACTTTTCATACATCATACTTTCTTTCCCTTAATTACTCCTTCCCCTGCAGATTCCCCCTTATTTTCATCCAACTGCCCCCCCCCTTCCCATACTTTCCCTTCCCTCGTTTTTCTTAATTTTCCTTACTTTCCCTCCTATAATTTTCCCTCACTTCTTCCATTTTCCCTCCCACCGTTTATCCTCAATTTCTGTCTCTTCTCTACTAACCTTTTCTGAATTTTCCCTCACGTCCCTACTAACTGTTCCCAAACTTCTTCTCACTTTCCCTACTTTCCCTGCCCTTACTTTCCTTCGCTTCCCCTATTGTCCCCCTTTATTTATCCCTGCTCTCCCTACTATTCCTACCCTCGTTTCCCCTCTTGCCCTTAATTTTCCGCCCCTCCCCTAATCCTCCCCCGCGCGACTCTTCTCACCTTCCCTTCACTTATTTCCCCTCACTGCCCTACTTCCCACCTCTCATTTCGCATGACTACTACTACTTTCCCTCTCCTCACTTCCTTACTTACCCCTTTTTATTTACCATCACTCTCTCTACTTCCCCCCATCGTTTCTCCTCCCTTCCACTCCACCAGTTTCCTCTCATTTCACTGCTACGCCCACCCCTTTATTTCTCCTTACTTCCCCTACTTAACCTTCCCATAATTACACTATATAGAAAACACAATATAAGGGAATTTGTGGAAATTAGAAAAATTTTCTTGCGTGGAAATTTCAGACAAATTCCGCAGAAAATGCAAATATATATATATTTTTTTTAATAGCTCATACTTGCTGATTTTTTTTCGTTTTATGGCTTCTGTTTTATGGAATTTCTCGCAAATTTGAAATGATGTGTGGAATTTTCATGTAGAATACCATATTTGGAACCCCATTCGAAAATTTCATATGAAATTCCATATACATTTTTAACTGGAAATTATTCCTTAAAAATTCCATACATAATTCCAGGGGGATTTTCTATAGAATATGAATACGTTATTACTCATTTGACTTTAATATTTAAATTTTCTTCGAATGCTGAATGTTTTTAATCGCGGCACAATTTTCAGGTGAAAATTCAAATGCTGAATTTCACAGCAAATTTTTAATTATATAGGATTCTATAAGGATTTTTCTATAAGAAATGTTCTTGTAGGAAATTCTTTTCAAATTCCGCACCGTATCAAATATAATTTTTTACTTTATTTAGAAATTCCCTAATAGAATAGAAATTGCATACGGAATTTTAACAAAAATAATACTCTTTTAAAATTGTTGTATTCTCAATACTTATTGACATGTTAATAAAACTTGTTGCTCAATACCGAAGAAATTCTTCATAGTTTCTACGGAGATTCCTTAAAAATATTCTAGAAAATTTCCCTGGAAATTTTTTGATGTGAATTTTCAATAATTTTCATGGAATTTACATTGTATGGTCATTCTTTCGATACTATCGAGATTTTACAAAGACATTCTAACAATTTCAGGGAATTTCTAATGGAGTACCAAAACATATTATTGAAAATAAAATAAAATTTATTTCATGGAAAATAATTTTACAAATTACGGAATTTCTTTCCTATTTTTCTGGAAAAATGGTAGAAATTCTTTTAAACTTTCAAAGAAATTAAAAAGAGCAACATTTTTAATAAAAAAATCAATATTCAGAGGATATTTTTAATAGGATTCTGTGATCACCATATCATTTATATCGGGCTCACTGTTTGTTTTCTGTTTTACATTTCCTCCCAAAGATATTTTCTTTACATGAAAAATTTACCTACATTTTTTTGTTGATAAGTCTTTTTTTGTCCGAAATTTTCAATCAATCAGTTTCTTTTTTAAACTGAAATTTTTTTTTTTCAAATTGACAATTATTTTTATTCTAATTAATAAATAAAAGGATGAAATTGAATGGTCAATAAATTTGTATAAATTAAATAATTATTTATAAATGTTCAAAACCTGAAGCCGTATCCAAAAACTTGCCTTCTCATAAATATATTTCTTGAATCTCTTTAATCTCTTACAATATCACACTGCTCAAAATATCTTAAGAGACTTCTAGTTCGTTAAAAATTCCAAGTTTGTCACAAATTACAAAAAAAATTTATTAGCCAATATAAAAAATTAAAAAGAAAAACGAAATTCAATTTAAGGAATCCTAATTTTAAAAAAATACAAGTTCATTGTTCTATAAAAAAAGCTAAGTTGGAACTGCACGTTTCACAGTTTATAATCCACGTAAGAAGAGCCCGGAAGGTCAATTGAAACGAACCGGAAGTCGCTTAACAAGTTTAGCACGTATTTCACAAAACAGTCACACCTGTTTGTGTAAAAAAGTTCTTTGTGAAAATGTTATCTAGGTCGAGCCTGGGACAATAACAGAGTCGCTTTTATCACCAATAGAGGAAGTTAATCAAGCAGCAACAACGATACAAAATAATTATCGTCGATACAATGCTAGAAAACGTTTGAAACGAGAAGATGCAATCCAAAGAACAACCCTTTCTTTGGAAAACGCCTTTGCTGAAAATGGATTGCAACACACTGGAGAATTTCACGATTGTGTACCATTGCCAGTCTTCAAATTAAAAAAAAAGGATTTTGGGAAGAAAAAATCTCCTGGGAGTTCCTCCTTGGAAGAAAGAGATAAAGAGGTAGGGAAATATGCAAACGAAGAAGAAAATAAAAGTGGAGGAAGGGATGAAAATAATGGAAAGGATAAAAACAGTGGAAGGGATGAATGTATAGGAAGTGCTGAAAAGGATAAAAATGATGGAATGGAAGAAAAGGATAAAAAATACGGGGTGGAGGAAAACAAAGAAAGGTATGAAGATAGAAGAAGTAATAAAACTGAAGGAAAAGATAATGAAGGGAATAAAATCCAAGGAGATGATAAGATTACTGGTGATAAAAACGAACCGAAAGAACTAAATAAAACCAAAGGAGTGAGAAGTCACTTGGGACCAAATATATCTTGCACTCATCCTGGCATGAGTTATTACCCCCAAGAGGAAATCCACTTTCCCTCTGACCTTCCAAACGGTTATAAACAATCAGAGCAGGGAAATATTTTCCTAAACCAACCCCCTTTCCATTTGGGCCTTAATCCTAAAATCGGGCCCATATTTGACATTTTCCTCCTTTCTAAAGAAGACCCAATGATCCAGAATAATTATCTTAATTTTATAACGAGTGTAGAGGATGAAATTAATCAACTAGATATCCCGAAAGTAGAATCTGAGAAGAATTTGGGAGTGGAGAATCCCAGTGATTCAGGAGAAAGTATAAGTATTCGGGAACCTTTGGCTTTACCTGGAACTCCAAAAGGAATTGTAATAGAGGAAGTGACAAGTTTAGACGAGACTGTGAGGAGTATTTCGGGATCTATTTCTCTAGAGGATAGAGTTTTACGATCAGAGGTTTCAAAAGAGGAGGAGAATGTTGTGGATGGGAGTGAAGAGAAAAGAGGAGTGGATGATGAGCATTTTTTGGAATCTTTTGAAGAGGAGAGGGAAAGAAAAGGAGGACAAAGTAAGGTAGAGGGAGTGCATGAGATTGAGGAAGAAAGGTGTAAAGAAGGCAATGATATTGGAAATCTAAGTATTAGAGATGAGGAAACAGATGAGAAAGAAAATGAAGGAGAGTCTCTAGGTTCTCTAGGTGATAGAGAATTTCTCGAAAGCTCACTAATTTCTTTAGATGATCCAACCTCTCCAGGAACTACAAGGACATCATCTGCGGCGAGGAAAAAAATACAGGACGTTACAAGAAAGGAGGAAATTTATAGAAATGAAGAGTTTCGAGAACCATCTTTAGTGAACCTCAAAGAAGAATTTAGAGAGGAGGATTCTCTTTTGAATGATACAATTAGTTCAGTTTCAGAAGAGAAAACTCTTTCCACTTCTAAGAATAGGAAAATTATATCCTTAGACGAGGAGAATGGAGGTCCTTCCTCTAGTGGTAAGGAAATTTCATCTATGGAGGAGGAAATTAAAAGTTCGTCCTTGAGTGGTAAGGAAAATTCTTTATTGACTCAGGATAGATATGCCTTGAGAAAGGAGACTAATTCCTCTTTAAAGGAGGATAAAATATCCTTAAGAGAGGAAAGTCATTCTTCATTAAAAGAGGAAGAAATATTTTCTGTAAAGGAGGAAAAAAATTCTTCTTTGAAGGAGGAGGGACCTGCTTCCATAACCAATAACAAACCTTTCTCTTTTAGAGATCAATCCTTTAAGGACGATTTTTCCAACTTTGAAGATTCTTCTCTCGTTCCTGATGCTTCCTTAAGTACCCTTTCTTTTTCTATGAACATTGAAGACGTTTTGGGACTAGGATTAGAGGAAGAATGTTGTAAGGAGTTCAGAAAAACAAATTTCCAAATTAATCATATTCCTGGAAGTTTTGGATCTTCTCAGGACTCCCAAAATTCAGAGAAGAGTATTGCAACGATGCAATCTCCAGTCACGATGATGCAAATCGCGCCAAACAGTCTGGAGGATGATAAGGCTTTTGGAACTTCAAATGGAGTGCAATATTATAAGGAAGAAAATAGAGAAGGTAGTAAAGAAACTGAAGATAAAAAAGATGAGGAGACTAAGAATATTAAGGAAAGGAAAACGGAGATGAAAGAAAGGACAAGTCCAAAGAAAAATGATTCTGATTCCTTTTCTGAAAAATCTTCAAAAGAGAGGACGAAAGTGTTAGAAAAATAAAAATTAGAATATTTTAGTAGACATCTAAAGACATTTTTGATAATATTATTTTTCAGGTAGCGATAGAAATTATTGTATAAAATATAATAAATATAACAGAGAATAGATTTTTTTAATAAAAAACTTGTTTTTAATCTATTCTCGTAATTTTATTTGTCCTATTACATTCCTTTTACAGGGTGGCCATAGTTAAGGAAAAACCAGGAAATCAGGGAGATTTTATTTTGAAAATGTTTTGATTCCTTTATAAAAGATTCTATGAATCTTGAAAATAAACTTTTGTGGCCACCCTGATATAATATTCATGTCCATAATTTATTTATCTTTTATTTCTATTTCTATGAAAATCTAACTTTTTGGTATAAAATTAACTTTTGATTGAAAATTCATATTTTTCTTAGGTACATTTTATATTTTTTTGGATAAAAAACGCAAATTTTTGTTGAAAATTATTAATCTTCTTTGATTGAAGATTCAACTATTTTTTTTTTGAAAATTCATCTTTTCGTTTGAATCCAACGGGTTTTTTATGTAAAATTAAAACAAAAAATTCTCATTTTTTGTTTCAAAATGGAATTAAATAGTTTCATTCAATCTTTCGTTTAAATCATTTTTTTCGTTAAAGATTGATCATTTTAGTTAAAAATTTATCTCTAGTTGAAAATCCATTTTTTTTGTTCAAAATTAATTTTCATAACTAAAAATTTATGATTGCAGTTGAAGATTAAGTATTTTATTTTAATATTCATCTCTTTGGTTGAAAGTTTTACTATATTTTTTTAATTGATCTTTTTAATTGAAAATTCAAACGCTTGGATAAAAGTTGAAATTCTTGGTTAAAATAATTAATTATTTTTAAAATTTTAAATATGTGGTTGAAAATTCTTCTTTCTTGATTAAAAATTAATTTGTTGGTTTTAAAATTCATCTATTTGGTTAAAAATTCAAACTATTTTGATGAAGATTTTTTTATTATTTTGAAAATTCAACTTTAGATAATATTTTGTTGTTGTATAAAATCTTTTTTAATTGAAAATGTAACTATTTTAGATAAAGATTCGTTATTTTAGTTGAATAATCTTCTATTTGGTTGAAATTCTTATCATTGTGATGAAAATCGATCTTTTGTTTTTGAAAAAATATCAACTGTTACAGTTTTGTTGAGAATGCAAATTTTCGGGTTGAGAATAAAATTTTTTTTTTAGCAAAATAATTTTGTTGTTGTGAAAGATTGTAATATTTGGTTGAAAATGCTCTATGGGTTTCGGTTGAAGTTTAATCTCTTTTGTTTGAAAATTCCACTATTTCTTTGAAGATTCGTCTTTGTAGATAGAAAATTCAAGTATTTGATTGAAAATTCAACTATTTTGTTAGAAAATGAATTATTATTTTTAAGTCATTTTTTTGGTTGAAAATTCAATTGTTTTGTTGAGAATCCATCTCTGTATATAGAAAAATCGAATATTTGGCTAAAAATTCAAGTATTTAAAAAATAATTTGATTGAAATGTCTGTTTTTGTTGAAAATTCAACTGTTTAATTGAAATTTCGTCTATTTGGGGATAAAATTGGTACTTTCGAATTAAAGATTCATCTTATTTTTAAAAATGTAATTTCTTTTATAAAGGATTCTATGATACAAATTTTAAAAGATGAAAATGCTGGACTCTGAATATTAATGATCAGAAAAAATTTCTCCACCCTGTATTATTTTCCATATTTGCCTTTTTATAAATGAATTTTGTGCTGTTTTAAATTTAAAAAATCGACGAGAAGAAATTATTTTGGGCATGTCGCAGGAAGACTTCTTGACGTAATATCGAGCAGGTTAATGAGTAAAGCTTGCCAAAAATTAAAGTTCGTCGGTGAAAGATTAGATACTCTAAACTGGGACAGAGTTCTTTAAGCGAAATAGTCTCTAAAGATTTTCGTATTTTTGGGCAAGTGGATCATATTCTGATTTTTGAGTGACATCGTTGGATCTTTTACCATTTCTCTTCTGCTTCTGCTGTCAGTGATTTGTTTTTGTCAGCGACGAATGATTGATTTGGATTAAAAATAAGAATTTGAGAGATCACCGATGTCTCTCATATTATTTGAAAATGTATATGATTTAAAAAAGTTTACTTATAATAACCAGAAAATTCCAGTAAATTCAATATGAATAACACCATTTTTTCATTTTCTTACCATTCTTTAAAATTAGGTTATTTAAAAAGATAAAATGAATAAATAAAAAAAATCAGTAAATCAGTTCTTGCTTGAATCATCCTATCAATTTTCGTTCAAAGTTCAACTACTTAGTTGAAAGTGGGTCTAATTTTCAAAAAAATCATTTTTTCGGTTGATGGTTCACCATTTTATTGGGAAACCATTTCTTTTCTTCAAAAATGGAATATTTTATTAAAAGTTTTGTTTTTAATTTTAATTATTCCGTGTTTGGTTCAACATTTAGCTTCTTCAGTTGCAAGTTCAGCTATTTGCTTGAAAATTTCTATATTTTGTTAAAACTTTGTCTCGTGTGGTAGAATATTAATCTTCTTGCTAACGAATTCACCTTTTCGGTTAAAATTTTTTTTTATTCTAAATTGAAAAGTTAATTATTAAACTGAAAGTTCATTAAAAAATTCTAGTTTTGTTTCAAATTTCATGTATTACTTCAAATTAATTTTCTTAGAAAAGTAATCTTTTTGGGTCAAAGTTAATTTCTCTGATTGAAAATTAGTTTTTTTATTCAAAATTAAAATTTTTTGAAGTTTAAAATTAATTCCTTTGATTAGAAATTTCACTACATGTTTTTTTGAAAATTCTTTTTGTTTAAATTATTTTTTCAACTCAAATTCAACTATTCCGTGTTTGATTTTAAATTTATCTTCTTAACTGAAATTTCAGCTATTTTGTTGAAAGTTTTGGTATTTGGTTGAAACTTCGTCTTGTGCGGAAGAATATTAATTAAAAATTCATCTGTTTGTTTTAAAATGTGTGTTTTTTTTTAGAAATCCATATTTTGGGGGGGAAAATTCAACCACTGATTAAAAAAATTCATTTCTTTTTTTGCTTGAAGATTCATTATTATGTATACAAATTCATTTCTTTGCTTAAAAATTTAACTATGTTGTTCAAAATTCGTTTTTTTTTTAATGAATTTTTTGAGTGAAAATCTAGATATTCCATGTTTGATAGAAAATTGATCTTTTTGTTAAAAATTCGCTTCTCTTCTTTTTCGAGTTGAAAATTTAATTATTTTTGTAAAAAATGCATATTTTTGGGTTGTAAATTCAGCTTTTTTGTCCATAACTCCTCTTTTAATTTTGAAAATGAGCCTGTTTCAGTTAAGGATTCGAACAAATTGTTAAAAATTCGTATTTTTCGTTTAATTCAACTATTTTTGATTGAGAAATGAAAAAATGAAAAAAATGAAAAAAAAATGAAAAATTTGAAATAAATTATTCAATAGATGGAATTTTTCAAAAGTAAAAACATTAAAATGAGTTAAGAACCTTTTTATTCTAAAAGTTACGAAGAAACATCTCACATTATTTTAAATTTTTGATTATTATTCTTAAATTATTGAATATATTATTTAGACAAGAAAATCATATTTGAAAGAAAAAGATTTTATTTTTTATAAAAAACAGTTGAGCTGATAAAAGAAAAAAGTTTTAAGAAAATAGCTAAGTCTTCAACTAAAAAAAATCTTTTTCACCAGTTGCATTTGAAACCGAAAACAGATTGAATTTTTTTGAAAAGAGTAGAATTCTGTACAAAAATGTTAATTTTTGTAATACGACTATATGAATTTTTAACGAAATAGATGATTATTTTACCAAGAAGATGAATTTTATAATAAAAAAAATACGAATTTTTATCGAAATCAGCGAAATAGAGGCGTAAACCTTTTGTCAAATCTTTTAAAATGTTTAAAAATATTTATAAATTTTCATAAAAAATAATTTTTCAAAATAACAAGAATTTCTCAGAAATCTTAAGAATAGTTTTTTGTTTTTTGAAGCCTTTGAAACTTCGTAAAAAGCATCAACAATTTTAGTGAAATCTTTAATTATTCACATTTTGTTTTAAATTTTTATCAATCTTTTCAAATTTTAAATTATTTTCAATAATTTTCAAAACATTTAAACCCGTTAAATACTGTTCATAACTATTTTAATTTATCCAACAATCTTTTGAAAATCCTAAAAATAGAAAAATTTCCTTCTAATCTTCCAGATTCTAGTATGGCAACTTTGGAAATCTTTTAAAATAATTTGAAATCTTCTAAAATACTTTCTCCAAATTAACTTTTCAAAATAAAAAATCAGTTTAAATTATCCCACGAATTTTAAGAAATGTTTTTTATTATCGTGAAAATGTACATTTTTTTAAACTTTCTTGAAATGTTTTGAATTTTTTAATTAATTTTGAAACTTCTAAATGTCTGTTAATATTACTTGAACTTTTAATAACTTGTTGTAATCACGCTAAGTGAAAAATTTTGATTAAAAATCGTTCATATTCTCTTTTGAAATTTTAGGAAATAATTCCAGATGTTTTGAAATCGTTGTCAATGAGTGTCAATCGTTGTTCTGATTTTACGCAGGAATTAGACAAAATTATGATCGTGAAACCTTCCAAAATCTTTTAGAAGCTTCAAACTGTTTATTTTTAATTATTTAAAAATGTTCGCTTTTCCTAAAGTTTTAAAAATGTTTTCATGATTTAAATGAATTTAGAATTTTTTTCAAACTTATAAATGTCTCTTAAATTTTGATCGATTTTTTATCAAACTTTCTAATCTTGCTAATTGAAAAACTTGGCTTTAAAATTGTCCATGGACGATTTTAGAGCCAAATGCACATTCTTTTTCGAAATTTTAGTAAATAATTCAAAATGTTTTGAAATCTTTGTAAATTTTCTCTGCAAATTTATTTATTTTTATTTAAAAAATGTTAAGAAATTTTTTCATTCGCTTGAAACATTTAAATATTTTAAGAAGAAGCTTCTTTTTTTTAGTAATCTTCAAAAATCTACACATTATATTTTGTATATCAAAGTACTGGGCACCTTTGTTACATTGATTATTGTGATTGAATATATTATTTAGATAGCATTACTTTCTCATAAACCTGAAGTTTTCATACTTTTTATTCTAAACTGAGAAAAGAACGACAGCTTCGTTTAATCATGAACGCGGGTTTCTGGACAATAATAGTTTCAAATTGTTTCAAATAAATTGGAGATAATTTAATAAATAATAGAAAATGGCGTCATGCGCTTTTTAATAATTGTACAATGAAAAAATTGTTCTTTTTTATTTAATTTTTGGTTAGGAGAAACCACAAATTTATCAGTAATTTTAAACACGTTGCGTGGTACGTGAATAAACGCTACTCAGTTATAATTTTTAGACACAAAGCAATCGTGTAGATCAGTTAGACAGCTAGAGGTCGACATTCTGCGGGCACAGGGACGAAAATTTTGCGCGGGTGGGACACGTAATGAATGGCAAAATTCTTGCCAAGTTCACGCGTCATGTCACTGGAGTACCAGAGATCCTCTTAGTCTCTTACGTGATTTCCGGTTCCGTTAGCTAACCGCTAGTCATAAAATCTCATAAAATAATTTTTTTTCTATTCTTAAGCATTATCAGCTTTTTTTCAAAAATTCAGTCTACGTATGTTTGTGTAATCTATTCCATGATGAGTTTGTGAAGCTCTTCACATGGAGTGATTGATAGAGAGGCTGATGAGCGACCTGTGTCGGAGCAGTGTTACGGAACGAACCTGTTTAAGTAAGCCACTCGGGAATTCTATCTAGACCACCCCGGAACGGATTATTTGACTTCCTGGTGCAATAATAATAATATTTTTTATTTTTTAATTCGACGGGGTCATGGAAAAGTTAGGGAATTTATGCAATGAAGTTTTGTGGTCACAATGATATAATATTCTTGTCAGTAATTTATTTTCCTTGTTATATATTTAACTTTATATTTAACTTTTATATTTAACCTTAATATTTTATATTTAACTATTATATTTTATAAATTTTATATTTATATTTAACTTTTTTGCAGCTGCACCTTTTTTTGCTAGAAAATTAATTTTGAACTATTCCAGTAAAGAGATATATCATTTAAATTAAAAATTAATTTTCTTATTCCAAAGTTTACCTAATTTGTTGAAAACTCTTTTTTATTAAATTAATTTTTACACTGAAAGTGTAACTATTCCGTTTTAGATTGCAAATTAATTCATTCTAATTGAAAATTTAACTACTTGGGTGTTAAAATAATATACATTTTCTTTTTTGAAAATGCATCTCTTTTGTTGAAAACTTAATTATTTGCTGGGAAAATGTTTTATTAAAATTTTATTTCAACTGAAAATGTAAGTTTTCCGTTTTTGGTTGAAAGTTTCTTTTTTTTTTGTTAAAAATACCGCAACGAAGTACTCTTATAAAAATTCTTACTTACGGTAGTGTTATATTTCAAATTACAACAAAAGTTTTCTTTATATAAACAATGTAACTTTTTTTTTTAAAACTTTCTAAGTCGCTGTTGATTAAACAAAAAAGGTCATAACAATTCCGTCAATAGATCAATACCCGCATTTCAAAGACGCGAACAATCATATTATATTTTGAATATCAAAAAATTTTTTCTCACGTTAACACAAAAGTGCAAATATTTTTAAACAAATTTCGAAATATTTCAAAAAAGTAGACTTGAAAATTTAGGTCATGGAATTCCTCCCTCAAGAGGACGAAATTCATTTTTTTGTGTAGAAGAATAACAAAGTGTAATTTTCCATCAAATATTTATTTCGTGTTTTCAAAATTTAATACAAAAACTAAAAAGGATTTTCTGGAAAATCCCACCTTCTTTATTCTCGCGAATATTTGGTGAAGATTTCTGCTAAAAAAGTGTGGGTTTTTCGAGAAAGTCGACTTTTAATATTTAAAAAAAAACCGCCATCAGAAGAAGATAGTAACCCATATGAAAATCAAAAAGAAAACGATAAATATCTCAACCAAGTCAAACGTTATAAATATTTAAAGGAAAAGTGTTTTTTTTTCTAAAAGCACAAAATTTATGTATTCTGAACTTCGTTGAAAATTTTTAAAATGCAAATCGGAAAATCACGTATCATCTTCTTTTTTGTTAAAAAAAATTTCGTCTATGAAATATTCTACAACTTCAAATGTGGAACCAGTCTGGTTTTAAATGCATTATGTCTTTTTCAATTAATTTTTCCGGTTGTAGATTTATCATTTTGGTTGAAAATTCAAGTCTTTGGTTAAAAGGTAATTTTCTTGGGTCGATAATTCAACTAGTTTGTTAAAAATTCTTCTATTTGAACAGAAAATTTGTGCTTTTAGATTGAAAATTCATCTTTTTTCGTTAAAAATTCATATTTTCTAAAAAAAGCAATGATTTCGTTTAAAATGCAACTGTTTTTTGTTGATGTTTAATGCAACTGTTTCCTTAAAAATTCAATATTTGGTTATAACTTTAACCTTCTTGGTTGATAAATCCATTTTTTGGGCATTTTTATGGCCCTTTTTTCTAGAAAATAATCTTCCTTCATGAAAATCCATCTTTTTAGTTGAAAATTCAACTCATTGTTAAACATTCGACTTTTTGTTAGAAGATTCATTCCTTTAGTTCAAAATTTAAATGTATTCTTAAAAAATCGTTTTTTTTTAGTTGAACATTAATTTTAGTTGTTAAAAATTTAACTAATTAATTTTTGGTTTAAAATTGATCTTTTTTGTTTGCAAGCTATTTGGTTGATAATTCATCATTGTTCTTAAAAATTTTAATTTTTCCTGGAAAATTTAATTATTATGTTAAAAACTGAACTATTTTTGAGAGTAAAATTAGGGAATTTTTGAAATGAAGTTTTGCCCAAAAGAAGAGAACGATTCATCCGCAAAACAGGAAACAAATTATTCTTTAAAAGCAGATGCAATTATTGCTTCCTAATTAATTTCTAATTTTCCAAATTTTTAGTTGAAATCTGAAATATTTGGTTAAAAACTAATTTTTTGTTTTATTTAAGAATCATCATTTTAGTTGAGAATTCGTCTCTCTGTTTGAAGATTTAACTATTCTGTTTAAAATTCGTTTTTTTTTGTCGTTGAAATTTAATTTTTGTAACTGAAAATTAAACCATTCCATTTTTTGTTCAAATTTTATCTTTTTTAGTGGAAAATTCATTTATTTGTTTGAGAATTGATTTATTTCGTTAAAAATTCGCCTTTTTGTAGAAAATAATCTTCTTGGTTCAAAATACATCTTTTTGGATGAGGATTCGCCTCTTTAGTTAAAAATGTATTTCTTTTTAAATTCGTGTTTTTTAAAATTAATTTCAATCAATAAAAATTGAACTAAATAATTTTTTTAAATTCACATTTTTCTTTGTTGAAAACTATTCGTTTGAAAATTCATTATTATTATTAAAAAATCAACTTCTTTGTTCAAAATTTAATTATTTTTTAAAAATTTGTCAATTTTGTTTAGAGCAAAATTATGGAATTTTTAAAATGAAGTTTTGCCCAAAAGAAAAGAAATATTCCTCCAAAAAACAAGAGACAAATTATGCATTAAAGGCAGATACAATTATTGCTTCCTAAATAATCCCTAATTTTCCAACTTTTTAGTTGAAAATTGAAATATTTGGTTAAAATCTAATTTTTTGTTTTGTTTGATATTCATCATTTTAGTTGAGAATTCGTCTCTTTGTTTAAAAATTTAACTGTTCTGTTGAAAATTAGTTTTTTTTTTAATTTAAATTTTGTAACTGAAAATTAAACTATTCCATTTATCGTTGAAATTTTATCCTTTTCAGTCAAAAATTCCTTTATTTAATTGAGAATTGATCTATTTTGTTAAAAATTCACCTTTTTTGGTAGAAAATAATCTTATTATTTGAAAATTCTTCTTTTTGGTTGAAGATTCGTCTCTTTAGTTAAAAATTTGCTTATTTTCTTTAAAAAAAGTGTTTTTCTTTGAAAAAAGTGTTTTTAAATTAATTTTACTTATTAAAAAATTTAACTAATGCATTTTTTTAAATTTGATTTTTTTTTTAAATACTATTTGGTTAAAAATTCAACTTCTTTATCTGGTCTCGGAACATTAATCGTCAGGCAATATGAAATATTGCTCAGGGCAAAGTCAGGAAATTTTGAAAATGAAGCTTCACCCAAAAGAAGTAAAAGATTCCTCCGCAAAGCAAAAGACAAATTATTTTTTCAAGTGAGGAACAATTGCTTCCTCATTAATTCTCAATCATCAAGCTTCACCCCACTTCTGATTTTCTCTATTTAGTTTTGAATAATCAAGTCGCAACCGTAAATTGCCTGATGAATCTGGCAAGGCGTAAAAGCATTCATTCATTATCCTGAAGTTTGAGGTCAATTTGAGGGTAAATGTACCACCGTCGCGTTACGCTGTTCCACAGTTAGGAGGATAATTTCAAAGCCATCCTCATTGACGCTTTCCGAGAGTGACGCACGACTGATCGGAGACCGAAACGAAGCGATGTTTATTAATAGCAACTAATGATGCAACTAGGGTGGTGAGGCAGGCACGCGCGATTAACTTCGATTGGACACCCGTTACAGTTTTTAACTCCCAACGCAACGAACAAGGAGAGGTCGCGAGATGTGCGTCGCCTATTCAGCTGGGGCTTAACAGGGTCTTTTTCTTTGTTTTTGGCTCTTAGATTTAATTAACAAGCCATTAAATAAGCTTCACAGGGTCAAAGTAAATGAAAATCTATCAGGTGCGTATTTTTTCTTTCGATCCAATAGTCCTTAGTGAGTATTTCCGCTCGAGCGCTGGAGTCACCACTGTAGTGGCTGGTTGTTCTACTGGAGAGTCAAGCGCTCGAGCGTAATTCCTCAAACTCGATGACTCTGAAACTAAAGCCTATTGGATCGAAAGCAAAAATACACACCTACTTTATTTTCATATTCTTGCATCCTGTTAAGCCCCTGTCTTATCAGCGACGCACATCTCGCGACCTTTCCTCGTAAGTTTTTAATAATTCACTCATAGCTGAGTTAAGTAGCCGTGCATAAACTAGGGGTCATCCAGAAACTACATTACCAATTTTGTGATGTTTTTTATCTCTCCCCCCCGCCCCTTGTTGACAACCGCAGTCCGCCCTCCCCCAAACCCGCTCACCAAAGCAACGAAGCCGGTACTTTTACACGAAATTCCACGGTTATTCTTAGTTTCTTCGCACTTCTAATGAGTTGTTCTATAATGATTATCATTTTTGATAACAAAGAAAACTTTTAAATGAATCGAATTTCGAACAAAAATTATGAGTTTTCAATCATAAATTAAAGTTACATTTTCAGTAAAAAAATAATTTTCAAAAATAAAAACGAATTTTTAACCAGTTCAATTCAACAATAAAAAGACATTTTTAACAAAATACCTAAATCTACAGCCAAAAAGATGAATTTTCAAAAAAAATATAATAATTTTCTACCTAAAAAGACGAATTTTTAACAAACTACATGAATTTTCCACCTGACACTATGAATTTCAAAAAAAAGTTAAGATTCTACCAAGTAGTTAATTTTTTAAATAACCAGTTTAATTTTCAACAAAATGTTTGAACTTTCTACCAAGATAGTAGAGTTTTTGAACAAATAATTTAATTTTCAACCAAAAAGGATGACTTTTCAATAAAATATTTCAAAGACCAACAAAATGATAAAATTTTCAGCAAAATAGTTTAATTTTTAATCAAATAATTGAATATTTTACCTACAAAGACGAATCTTCAAAGAAATAGTCGAATTAAAACAAAAATTAGACTTCAACCAAAACACAAAAAGGCTTTTCAGTCAAATATTTAAATTTTTCACAAAAAAAAAATTATTTTCAACCAAACAGTTGCATTCCTAGTTCAAATTTGAACCACGAAGGAATAATAAGGAGACCTACAGTCTGTCAAGTTAAAGCGTGGGTAACTTTTTTGGTAAAATATTTTATTTAAACGCATGTTTCTACATGGAATTACATTTGTCAAGGTGTCGAG